>NC_081809.1:26300000-26600000 GCF_030704535.1 Vitis vinifera
TTAATTTTTTTAAAATTTTAATAATGTATGATATATATATTTATGACATCACATATTACTATCATTTTGATCAATGAACCATTAATCGATAACTTTTTTCGATCACTCAATTCTAAAAATATTGAATAAAAAGTAATCACACAATGGATATGTTCAAGATACTACAATATTGAATTGTCTGTGCCAACGTTTATTGCATCCTACTTTTGAATATCTCATGATCATATTATATCATATTTATCTCATCATATCATATCATATCATATATTAAAAGCTATAGGAATTGGCCTTTTGCAAAGACTATAAAATAATATTTCTCATTAAAATGCCCTTCAGAGATAAAGAATGCAGGCCTCTATTAGATATGATATCTAGGCTGTTCTCATGGCCTACAAATTGATTGAAGACTTACGTTTGATCGGTAATTTAAAATAGTTTCTGCTATTCAAAATGAAAACATGTTTAATAATTAGATATAGAAAACAATTTTTTATTTTTAAAAATTAAAAAAAAAAAAGTATCTTTTTAATTATTTTGTATTTATTTTTTTAAGCATATTTTAAAAAATAATTATATAAATATGAAGAATGATAAAAATAATAAAATAATACTTATGAATTATCTTTTTAAAAACAGTCCCGAAACAAAATTTTATTATATTATTCTTTTATGCAATAAATAATTGTCTTCTTATTTCTCTTTTACTTTCATGTTTGTTCTTTCCTTATTTAATCCCATCATATTAATTTTCTAAAGTAGTAATAAAAGGGAAAATGAGCATTGGTCCGGCTTTATTCTCATATGCCAACTGAGATTTTAGCGGGATGGCTGGATCTACTATGTTTCTCGATAAGCTCCGCCAAGCTTTGTGAAGCTACCATTCTAAAACGCTCCACATAGTCCTCTGTTCTTTCTTCTTCTTTGCGCTTCTCGAGCCCTTCACAAATGATCTCGATGTTGATGGAGCTAGCTTGGGCATTATAAATGGAGGCAGTTGGGATCACTAATGTGACCCTGGGACCTTTGGAGGCTAGGCGCCTGGAGAATTGGAGCATTGGATTTATGTGACCCTGTGAAGGGTAACGAAGGACCATAATATGTGTTTCACTAACTCTCTCACCTCTCTTCATCCTCTCCACTACACTCTCCTCTCTTCTTTAATCAGGCCATTCGTAGAAGGTAGTATTTATAGAGTACTTGCAGACAGTGAAAGGCCTAATTCTACAACAATCAAAGGCCAAGCAAGTGACCATCCAACACATTTTTCTGTCTTGCTTTTACCCCTTATTTACCAAGATTTAAAATATCCGATATATTACCAATATATCCTTAATATATCTAATATACGAGATCCCTGTAGAAAATCCAGGAAGATGTATGAAAAAGATTATCTTAGCTTAATTAATGGTACTTTAGGTGTTTCATATATTTGGATTGCACATATTGGATTCAAAATTCATTTGGCTTGTCCTTTTTTATTGATTTTAAGGATAGTTTTAATTTATCAAATTTTAAATTGTCAATATTCACTTCATTTCCTTTCCATCTTTTGAAGAAATTAAAAAAGTCGTATGATTAAATGCTTCTTTGCTCATAATTTTTTGTTTTTTTGGTCTTACAATAAAATACTACTTTGCTCATAATTTTTTTTTTTTTTGGACAAAATGAAATTTAATTGTTATAAGCACCTCGCTATTGGAGATGCTAATCCTTTTTCATTATTATCCAGAAAGGTAACACCCAAAGGGGGTGAAAGGTATATTTTCAAACACAAAACCTTTGTACTAATTGTAGAGATAAAAAATCATGAGGTTTAAAACCTCTAATCTAAAATCCAATATTTAAAATAAAGTTATACAGATTTACTTAGATATTTACCCTAAGACTTACTCTTCAAAACTTACAACTTGATCCACGTCTATGGCACAGTAATCTCCAATTACTCTAGTAAATTCACCTCAATCTCACTAAAGGAATGCCGGTCTTCCAACAACCCAAGATTCAAGCTTTGAATCCTTTCATGAGAGATTAGGAATAGTAGAGTAAGTTAAGTTTGATCCCTCTCTAAGTGTAAGGGGGGGGGGGGGGGGGGGGGGGGGGGGGGGGTTATATAGGCCTACAGGCCCTATGAAACCAATATCCCAAATTTTCTAAAGACAATATCCATGAATTTTCAAAATATATTTTGCCATATTTTAGAAAATTCTGGACGAGCACTCAAGTGCACTTATCCATCGCTCGAGCGCTTGAGCGGTTCCAACGCTTGAGCCTTGTTTTTCCAAAATAATAAATTAAACATTTTAATTGACAAAAAATATATCAATCCAATTTTAACCCTTTGAACGCCTAAGTTGTTGCAAACTAAAGCTTTTTCGACTCACCTGTGACTTTCTAATTAATCAAATAGCAACTTTGAATCTTCAATGAAAAGTAAGTCACCATCTAAAAAGTTTTCTAAACCAGAGAATAAATTAAAACAAAATTGTCAACAAGCAATGTATTAGACTCATTATCTTGTTCATTTTTTTTCATGAAACAATATATTGAAATCTCGTACAATATTAATGCTACACATATAGAAAGTGTGTTTTAGTGTGTGAATAATTAGGTAATTAATAGAATTAGATGGTTTCTTCCTACATATAAATGATGAGTTTGTCCCTATTATGTGATGAACTCAAAGACCAAGAACAAATAAAACAATAGCAACCAAAAGTAGTCAATCACAAAAACAAACACTAGGAATGAATTTGAGAAAGAAAATGGAAATGAAAATCAACAAATATCGATCCACATCCCAATCCAATCTTGATAACTCCTAGTGCATAGCCAGTGACAGAAAAATGCTAAACAAAGACCTATTAAATGAAAATAAATATGAACCAAATTAATTTTTTGGGAAAATAAGCTAAACTTTGTTTAATAAATAAATTAAAATCATTTATTTGAAATTGTTTTTAGTGCAAAGAAACTCGTTTGAAATTTCAAGAAAAATAATATAACAGATAATTACACTACATATTTGGTGGGGCTATTTAGCCAACCAATTAATTTATAAACCTTCTTCTAAGCTGTACCAACAAAAACAATATAACGTATACGAAGGTGTGAAACACATACCTAAAAAATAATGATAAAAATTTTATAGTCCATGTAGATGCCCGAGTTCATTTGGATCATCTTTGATCCTATCGTTTTGTATTCAATAGCCCATTGTCTTATACCTCATATCCCATGTCATTGCTCTGAAGGGTCGCATCGGAGCATCCATTGATACACTTTTTTAACATAATCACAATGTTGCCTTCTCTGCCTGTATTAAGTATCCATGATCCTCCACCAGTCATTAGAGACATAGGCTCAAACTCTGATTAGTTGAGCGATGTCTTAGAACCAATTTTCAAAGTTCCAGAAGACAAATGGGTCGACTTTAACACTACTGATAAGTTGGAAGATAAGGTCATTTCTATAATTCCTGAACAATATACAGGCAAATTGACCTGCAGCGCAAGCTACATGCATTCCTAACTTAGGACATTGCTTCAGAAGTACACAGAATCCTTCTAGGCTCTAAAGATGGAATTAACCAAACAAAGAGGATAAAAAGTGTGATAGGAACCATAGACAGAAGGTGGAATGATCATGAAGGCACACAAATTTAATACTATTAGGCACACACTCTAAATCTCGAAAAGAGAACCCAAAACCTTCCCATATTAAATTCCAGCATTCAGCCTGGCCTAGTTACACCTAGCTTAGCTTGACCTAGCTATCTTCACCACTTTGATTGATTATAAAACAAGTGTGAACTTAATTCGCTATTTAAGTTGAAGGTAGTTTTAGCATAAAAAATCGTTTTTGAAGAAAAATTAGATGTTCGATAAATTTTGAAAGCACTTTCAAAAAGTTGAAAAATCACTTAATAGTGTTTCCTGAAGATGCACTTGATAAGTGATTCCCCTAAAAAACTTCAAATAGAATACAACAATAGCACTGTTTCTATTCTAACATCGAATGCTCCTTAAATTCCACTAGGTGATGGCAAGCCACAGGCCAATCAAAACAATAGGACCAGTCATTCAATCAATGTACTCAGACAAGAGGTTAGAAAATGACAAAAATATGGATAGACACAAAGGAGGTCAGCTCAGTGGTTTACTTATCATTTGGGATCTGAGCAGGGAGAAGAGCAGATGGAGTAACTAGAATGGGGCCTGAAGAGGAGCAACAGCTACTTCTTGAGGGTAGTCAGAATCCAAAAAGGACAAGCTCCATAGCAATCTTGTAGAAGAGACATCCAAAAAGGGTCTGGCTGTGAGTTTGTCTGCCCAACTGGAAGTTTTGGCTCACAAAGCATAGGGGTGCTTCATGACTCATTGCAGGTGGAACCGACACTAGAGGTCCTAAGCTTAGGAGTGTCAACGATAGCAATGCAGCAATTTTCAGATCAAATGACTACTGCTAAGTTTGTTGTGGATGTGTGGGTAGTTGGCCTTAAGAGTTAAGATGGACAAGAAAGGGGATTGTTAAAAGAGAGGAAATAGTAGTGTGCATAAAGGATGTCATGGAGGGAGAAAGAGGGAATGAGTTGAAAAGGAATGCTCTGAAGTGGAAGGAGTTGGCTAGAGAGGCAGTAAATGAAGGTGGAAGCTCTGATAAGAACATTAAAGAATTCTTTGCATAACTTACACACAGTTGATGTTGATGAACAGCTATAAAATCCCATCTACTCTGGTTTCTTTCACAAAAAACAACCAAAATATATGAAGCTATTCCACAAGAGGAGCAAATATCCAAGGTTACACCAGTATGTATGTCCTCAGAATATATTTGAATCAAAACAATGCCATATATTAACATTCAAAATTCTAAATTTACATGAGTCTTAAAAGTTTGAAACTTATGAAGTTTCAGTATTACATAGAAAATTCCACTTTCTGATCTGAAGCATAAACTCATATATGGCATTTATTTCAAAAATAATACAGAGATATAAACGGGAAGCCCAGTTAGACCCCACTACTGTTTTGTGTGTATGTGTCAGGTTTTGGTCTATCAGCACCAATTTTTACAGCACTAGCAAACCTGTCCTCTTTATAATACTGATAGGAGAACTAAAAACCTATCTACTATATGACTTCAGAAAGTCACCTGTGTATAAAGAACAAGGCCAATACCTAAAAAATCATAAACAGTTGGATTGAAGCACTAAGAAATAGGCATATCCATTCTAAAGTGCCCAGATAAAATGAATCAATACTCTGTAATCAGCCAACTAACTTTGTCACTGGAACAGGTACTCTTAAGATACCAAAGAAGAGGGAAGCAAAATTTTTTGGCTGGAGTATTACCCTCTACATTCCCCCCGCTTCAGATGTATTGGCATCTTCATTTCGGCTGCCCAGTCTGACAATGTCTTCAACATGAATCTTCCCATCTGTTGCAGTGATGTCCATGAAAATATTAGTTATTGTTTATGGACCAATTTATGTTTACTCAACAGAGAAATTGACAGGAACAGGAACTGAGAGATCAAAATTTTTGATAAGTAATAAGCAAATATATTAAAAGCACAAAGAAAGGCACACCAAGTACATACGGAGTATACAAAGAGTGCCAAAAAGCAGGCAAAAGGAGAAAACAACAAACCACAACCCAAGCCAAAGGGCTCCCAAACCGACAAAACCAAGCCCTAAAAAGCTGAGTACAAGACCATCCAAACCAAGCCGCTGCCTGGCTCCCAAACCCACAATTCCAAGCAAAACAAGGAAGCTGTCCACTGTGAAAGCCTAACGCACAAGGAAGAGACTGAAAACAACCTTTTCCTCTCCACCTCCCATCCCCACCCAAGGCCCTATCTTGGGCACTCAGAAACCAAATCCAACCCACACTTCCTACTTTGTCTTCCTTTACTGCTTGAGAGGTTGTAATTAACAAAGCAATCCAACCTTTGAAGTTCCCTTTCAAACTGAGAAGCAGGGGAAGACCTCCTCTTACCTCTCGATCCCACCACTCTCCGACCCTTCCAAGCTTCCAACTTTCTCAGAAGGGAGTCAACTTCTTTCTCAAAGCCTTCCAAAGGCAAACCTAAATACTCACTGAAGGAGACGAAGTTCTTGTAAGAATCGAGAAAGTTCTCCTCTGACTCCACGTCCTTCCCACCCACATCTTCACTGCACTCGCCGGGTTCACACACACGTCAGCAGAAGGAAGAGTCTCTTGTGAAACCAGATCCAAACCTGCACTGAAAGGCAGAAGCAAAGGCCCACCACACTCATCCTTTCTTTCAACCTGAAACTCCTCAGTCTGCTCCCTCCATTGGATAATATCCCTTGCCAATGAAGCACCTCTGTCTTTGGGAGAAGAAGAAGGAAACAGAGTGAGATACCTACCCCCCAAGACAAAAGCAAAGGACAAACCCAAGCCCACAAAGCCATCTGCTTCAACCAAGAGGGCAGCATCAGCAGAAGGTGAACCAAACTCAGGACACAAAGCCGTCAACAAAATGCAGGGATCTGGGAGAAGCTTCTGGGTCCTCAGTCCTTCACCAGTAAGCAAAAGGGGCCTCTTAAAAAAAGCCACTGGGTCCACTAATGCATCAATCAACTACTCAAATGGGTTTCACCTGAGATCATAGACGACAGTACAAACCTCACACCTACCCCTCCCTGCTTTCTATCTTTTTCCAAAGGAAAAAGAATAAGCTATTCTAATCCATTAGTATCTTATGGACTTTTCATAATAACGCAATATGTTCCAAGATTGATAATAACACCCATTCTAATTTGCCTTTTGGCTGAGTCCAGCTTCAGGCATCAATACAAGGAACCAACTATATTATGCTGGCTATATAATGTGCCACTTTAAAGGAAAAATAAATGCTCTCTTTTTACATGTGTTAAACATAGATATGAATTCTTCTTGAATGTTTCTCAGCTGATAAATTGAAAGTCAAGCATAGTTTAGAAGTACAAAGAGAAGAACGATATTTCCAAATGAGGCTTTCGTTACTATTTTAATAGCCCACAACCAAAAACTAAAGGTCCCTACAAAAAGGCACCACCAAAAGCACTAGCTTTTCTCATTGAACATGTAAAATTCAATTTAACAAACCATCCAAAAGCCACTAGAAAAGAGTGATGTGAGACTTTTAACAAACAAGACTCAATTTTGTATAACTTACCTTTATCTTTGGAAAGGTTGCTGATGAGTTCTTGGATGCCTTCCTTGCCCAAAGTATCCTTCAAGTACAAAGCAGCAGCTGCCACCTCTTCAGGAGTTACTTTCCCATCATAATCCCTGCACATATACAGTGATGCTGATATATTTGACCATATAAAGGTACTGTCATTACATAAAATTGAGAATAGTTATTCAAACTAAACAAACTTACTGTACAAGAATGAGTTTAAGATTTTAGTAGCAGGCAAGTAAAAAAATAAAAAAGGTAATTTCATGACACGTGACACATGCAAGAGGCAGTATCACAATAAGCCAGGCCTAAATTTATCATAATTAACATGACAAAGATAATAATTAGAAAAAGACAATTATAGACAAACATGGATAATCTATCATATGGTGGTGCTTAGCAACACCAACATGGATAGTATTCGCTAAAAACATCTACAAATCTATTAACTTAAAGCCCAAAATTTGTTTTGTTGGCTGTTCTCTGATAGCCAACTCAATACATGATGATATAACAAAATTACTTCACCTTCTTAAAACTATACAGCTTATTCTGTAAGAACAAAAGGAAAACAAACAAGAAAATGTACAAAGGTCCAGTGGCAAAAATATGGCACTGACCTGCGCCAAGTTTCAAACAAACAGTAACAGAAGTTTTAGCACTGATGTCCAGATCTATCGTATTGATTTTATGGAAAAAATGAAAAACCTGATCCAGATTAACATTCTAATAAAACGTCAAATCAGCATGTCATAGTGATCTTAGTCTTTTTTTTCTGTTTGTTTGTGCTCATAGGAAAAAATATATTTCTCATCTTTACAGCTATAGGTTAATATAAAATATATCTGATTTTTTGTTAATACATAGAGGCTTGGATAATTGGCCCTTGTTCCCACACAAATTCTTCCTAATGATCCAAGGGATGGCTGAGTTTTTCGAGCCACTGGGTATGCATAGAAGGGTTATATTTTCTTTGTTTAAAGAGGGGACAGGGGGAGGATGGGGTTTTGTGTTTAAGGGCTAGTCTCATGCACTCATTATATCATGTACCACTTTTTTGTTTTTCTGCATCATATATTCATATTATATATTTTCTTACATGTTGGAAAATAAATAAAAATACACACACACACAAAAAACATGATATTATATGTATAGGCATGTTTATGTGTGTTTCAAAAAGTATAAAACAACATATAACCATTTCCATAAAAGACGCTGGAGTTAAAAGAGATGAATATAGGCATTCATCAACATCACTCATATGTCCACATTAAACACTAGAGTTCTACTGTTACCAACTCAAAGTCCCTAGAAGTTGCCAACTAGTATGCCTAAAAAGAAACTATTGGAACATACAAGTATAATTTTATTTTATTTTCATAGGCAAACAAGGATATATGCTTGCATAAATTATTCTGAAGTTCTTAACTTTCCAAGTTTGTTAATCATCCCCTGAAAAGAAAAATCTCAGAAAATGAAATCCATTCATCATCATTCCCAAGGTTGACATTCAAATCATTTATCATATGTTTCATTCCAATAATACATACCCATTATTAATTGGAATAATGAGTCACTTGAGCTTCAATCTTTTAACATGTAAAAATTTACAGATAGAATGACATTTTCTCTTGCTTCTCTTCATCATCAACTTTTTTAACCTTTAAAATACCTTTTGGGCAACAGTATAATAATTTTTAAAAGAAAAATTTGTTCAGTTTTTCTAACCATTACAAACATTCAAATTTTCTTGAATCATGTGTTCTAGTGTTTACCATAAGATATGTTTAAGATGTAATACATAGTGGTGATAAATATTAATTTACCTTAAGAATGTATCTTATTGTATGATTTACATCATATTTGGAAAGAGAAATAGAAGGGCTTTGAAAATGTTGAGTAATCAGATCAAGAGCTTAAATCCTTATTTATATGTAACTATTTAGAGTGGACAAAAGGGTCTTAGAGGTTGGGTCCATGCCTATGTTTGATTTTGTCAATTGGTTAGGCAACAACTAAGGGGAGGGAGTATTTTTTGTTTTCCCTTTTCTTGTTCTTTGCTTTGTTGCGCACTTGTATACTTCATGTGCACTTTGTGCTGTCGCGCTTATTAACATATTGCTCTTTTACCTATCAATATATATATGATTGGCATCACGTCTTATGTGTCATTTAACAACTACTCCAAGCACAAACAGAACATGAAAGCTGAAGTTAAGGAACTAGGAAAATTATCACAGGAAAAGAAATGAATTCTTACATAGCTGACTAGATTTTGGCAGGTAGTTAAAATTATCCTTTCTTACATTGAGGACTTCTCCATTTCCTCAAGTGGACTGGACCAAGTGCAACTGCATCCGGCTATCTAATAAAAGAGATAACTAAGTTATCCTTAGTTTCATTGGTCTATGTTGTAGTAGGGTTTTTCTAAATAAGATGAACAACTGCATTGATCTTTTGGGCTTACTGAACAGGCTATACCTTGAGCACTGTCAGACCATCCTCAGATAACCAGGTTTATGAAATCCCCAAACAGCCAATTATAGAATATGAAAATAAATACTTCATAACCAAACATGCCATCAATGTCAATCACCAAACCAAAATACAACCTACCCTTGAAAGCCTGAGTTTTACTTTACCTACAATTTGATTTCCTTGACTCCCAAACATAAATTCCAACCCTATAATTGTTACCATCACCTGAACCTACAAACCCATCTCTCCATTTCAAAATTAGTACTCTTACATTGTTTTGAGGTTGGTATGATATAAGTGGTCCATGGAAAGTCTGAACAGAAGGAAAATATACTCATCGAAAGGCTATCATGAGACTACTACATCATTTACTAACCTAAGATCCCTACATCCATTTTCACAACAGAAAAATTGGCATACAAAAACATACACCAAAGAATAATAAACCGTGAAGTATGATGATAATCAATTAAACACCTGTCAAGTAGTCGCCAACGATCACCAATTTTGGCATCAACATCATCAATTTCCTTTTCAAGGTTTTGAAGCATAGCATCCACCTGAGTGAAAGTATTGGAAACTGTTAACATTGTCTCAACTCTACCCATCATGCATCTCAATAAGTGTTAGAAAAAGGAATATTGTTTTGGAACTAAAACATTTTACCCTATCTATGAGTGCCGATGAAACCTCATCACCAACTGCCACTTTAGCAGCATGGTCACTTTCATCTCGAGCAGCTCTATATGCCTCCATGGCCTCTTTTTCACCATCTGTACCCTCTTTCTCTACCATGCTATTATAAAGCTCTATCTGCAAACATCAAATAAACTAACATGAGCTTAATATATACAGGATGTTAAATGATTCACAAAGAAGGGAGAACATGATAACTTGAATCAATGGTTTGCACCAATGAACTTAGTTAAAACTGATGGTTTTAATTTTCTATGTCCGCTATTCCTTTCTATAAGAGTGAACATATATTTAAGTCATCCTGAAAAGAAAAAAAAAATTTAAAAATAAGTGACAGATTAAGAACAACTGATAACAATTCAGGTTCACCCGATTAACAGTCCAGATACACCTCATCAAGATGGAAAACAAGGCAAAATTTCAATGAGTCTTAACATCAAAAACTTCTCAATCAAGGCAACCTCAACACCAAAAGACCTCTGAAAGATTAAATTGATGGTAACAAGAAGAAAATGAAAGGAACTCCAGAGTAGAAACAATATAGATGAAGCAGCATCTATTCATGCACCAAATGTGGATAAAATCCCTTTTTCACTTTTTTTTTTTTTTTTTTGCCTTTACTTTTCCACGCTTGGGATGGGTATATAGAAGAAAATACAAATGGTAGAATGCACAGTCAATGTGTACCTCCTTATTGACAAGCCTCAGAAATTCTTCACGCTCCCTACTCACTGACTGCATAAATCAGTAAAAAAAAAAAGGAAATCAAAGGATTGAACAGATTATAAACCTAAAGAAATTTTAGGGAAAAACACTCAACAGAACTTCAAAAACTAAAATGTTTTAAAATCCAAATCTCACCGATGCCGAAGCTAACACAGCCAATGCACGACTTAGTTCACATAGCTGCTCTTGTTTTTCCACTGCTCTTGCTCTAGCTTGCTCTTGCGCTTCTCTTGCTGTTGGAATAGTCATCTCTTTCAAAGCCAGGTCCTCTTGACTGACTACAGTCTCCTTAATCTTAGCTTGTTCTTCTTCCTCTTTCTCTTCCTCTTCCTACAATTTATTAGTTTAGAACTACTGATGTAGTTTAAGAAGTGCTTATTTTAGAGACTCAAGACTTAACGTACTAGAGCACACCTTAAGGTCTGAGGCTTTAAGTTCATTTAACAACCAAATTCAAAGTTTACCTGACAGACAGAAACTTAAAGACTAACATTTTGGGTGACACAGTCACACCACTCCAATTTGAATTGAAGAAAAAAGGTCAGGGCAAAGTCAAATAATCTTCTTCAAAATATACACAATATGGATAGGCTCAGCTTTTAACTGTACTACTCATCATATTTATGTTGGTATTGCCATTGGATATGACTTTGAGAGTCATGATGATATTACTGAAGAATATTTTTATCAAAATATTTAGCCTGATTGGAAATTGATACTAAAATAGCTTAAGATAAAAGGCAATAGAGTTTTTCTGCCAATGGAAAACTGAAAAATATGTTCAAGAAAGTAGGTTCCAGATCCAATGGGAGAGAATGTAAATCCAGCAAGAACAATATACAAAATATTATCAACCTTAATAAGTTCTTCCTGCATTTCAAGATACTCCAATTTCCTCCTCCTTTCTGAAACAGAATCTTCAGAAGGCAAAGCTGTAATACCAACAGTGTCCACAACCTCATCTGGCAGAGAAGACAGTGTTGCCTGAACAGCCTCCTCTGGCCGCACTTTTCCAGACACAGTGAAGGCTCTGCAAGTTATAAAAGACCAGGATAAGTCAGCTGTATTCCATATATTCCATATATATATACAAAAAAATGAGGCAGTGAGGAATAAATTTTCAAACAAAAAGGAAAAGCACACAAAAACCTGATGGAGCTCTATCCTACCTGGAAAGGATCAAAAGAGATGAGGGGACAGAATGATTCAGAGACAAATCCAACCAATCACGGAGCTGCAGAGAGAAGATAAGACTTCAATATATTAATAAATCAAACTTCAGTAAATGACAATTAATTAGTAGTTCCTCCTGATATAACCAACAGTTATTCTTTTGGAATGAAATATTTATTGATCTTGTTGATCATGCAAAATTTCCTTTAATACAATTTAATAATTTTTCCCATTAAAAAAATGAAAGAAAAATATATATTTCATACCTGATTAGAAAGGTTCAAGCATGAAAATAAGAGAAATTATTAGCATCCTTCCAGTGAAAAAGACAATAACAGTCTAATTACTAAAAAATGGGATCCATAGAAAAAAACTTAGATGGTGTTTGTTTTTTTTACTTAACTCTAAATAGAACTTAAAATTAAATAATACTTAATAGTGTTAATGGTTAAATATTAAGTTGTTTTTTTTTTCAATATTTTATTTCTACTAAATATTAAGAAGTAATGAAAAACTGACATGTTACTTTTAACATTCAGAAAAGTCAAATATTTTGGCCTTTTTTATTCAGTAAAAAAATATAAGAAATAAGTAATAAGTTAACAAAAAGCAAAAACAAACAAACAAACAAACGATTTGAAATCTGAAAGCAAGTTACTTTCAGCAAAAAGTTAATTTTTCTCTATCCTAAAGGAAAAATATGGAATAACATGAATAGATCACAGTACCATGAAGCCCATAATGATCTTCTGTGAAGGTAATACATATTTTTCTCATGCAGAATTGTCAACAATCCCAAACTAAGGATTGGAACCTACATCGATTTGCCATGTCCATTCACATGTATTGCCAGATGCTCCCCTAAAAATTTAAGATGCTGACTTCCCCACATGATTTTAGTCAGTGTTGAACAAGGGCATTGGAGCCCCAAAACTGAAGAAAGGGGCCTCACTGACTCAAACTTGAATTGCAGTCAATATGGACCCAATACAAAACCTATTTAGCTTATCAATGCTTGAAGGAATGATACAGGACTAAACACTGAAACTGGACTTTCAATGGCCTGGACTGGCTGGGCAACAAGGACCTGCCACCTGGACCTCAAACAGATTGAAGGTGACCTTCATGGCCCCCAATCCTGAAACTAGGCTACAATGGGCCTTCAATAATGAAAAAAGGGCCTTGAGAGCATCAACAACAGTTTATTAGCTAAACCACACTTAGAATAAACAGCCCATGTAGCTCCTGAGGCGGGTTCAGGTGGCAAGATGATAGGTTGATAATGTCAAATGAATTCCAGTACCAAAAGAACACCTACCAAAAAAAATACATGGCTGACATAAAGCAAATTTTATGCCCACAGATGAGCATTTTCCCTTTAACACAAATTTTCACCACCTCATAATGCATGATGAGAAAATAATGACCTTAAAGACAACTGCTGATGTAGTTACAGATGTTGACAGGAGTAGAGAGAAAAACATAATCTGACATGAACTACAGCAATCTTAAAGAGAAATCCAATTTAGATTTGTTTAATCTCTTGCTACATTAAAAACAGTTTTATTTCTTTTAGGCTATGTTTGGTTCCCGGAAAATATGAGCTAAAATGCGAGGGAAAGAAAATAGAGAGGAAAAGTAGAAGGAAAGAAAAAGTGAAGGAAAATAAAAAATACATTTAAAATCAATAAATTATTTTTATATGCTATTTCAAACTCATTTCACTTATTTTTCCTCTTCTATAAAAAGATTAAATAATTTTAAAATGTATAAATTTTTAACTAATTTTAATTATATGTGATTTTCTTTCGTATTTTCCATGTTGAATCCAAACATGAGAAAGTCATTTTCCTTTGGCCTTTTTTTCTTTCCTTAGTATTTTTCGGACACCAAAAATAGCCTTAATGCCTAAATAAGTTTTTTTTCCACTTTCCCATATCTATTCCTATTGCAGTAAGCAAAGATAAGGAATTCCTATCAAGGAAGAGAACCACAAGAGTCTATATATGATTCTATAGCCTTTCAAAGTGAAAACAGACTTTTAATAAAAGCTTTTAGTATCTATTATGCTTCCTTTGAAGATGTGGTTGTCTTCTTTCTAAAAGTGGTTGTCTTCTTCAACTCTTTCATCACATTCTATAACTTAAGGCTACATTTGGTTGACTAGATGGGATAATATATATATATATATATCATAGGATATCATTTCCAATGGGATATGACATTAGAAATAATATCCTTGGATATTATAGCTGATGGAAATGATATTCTAGAATATTATATCCGATAGGATATATTGTACCATATTTTTGTTTGGTTTGTAGAAGATATCCAATGGGCTATGTTGTACCATACTCATGTTTAGCTTGTAGAAGGAACAAAAATAAGATGGAAAATATATTACATTTCAATGTTTGATATTTTTTTTTTATATATGAGTAAGCAAAGAAATATTAAAAATATCAAAAAATAAGCTACACACCAAGATATACAAGACGAATATAATTGCTACCAAAAGGCATTTGCCAAAAAAGAGAACACTAAAATAACTAGTCCTTTCCTCAACTAGATTTCACCCAATCTACAAAATCAATTAAAAGCATTGAGTTTTGCTCTATGTACATGCTAAGCCATGACACTAGATTACTAAAAAAAAGAGCACTTTAGCACTTGAACTGACTAGTCCTCACTTGCAAACAATCTTTGATTCATTTCTTTCCAAATTGTCCAAAAAAAATGCACAAGTAGCTCTCCAGACCTTCTAGCATTTTCTTCCCACAAAAAAGTCATGTCAACCTAATGAGTCTCCCTAATCGTAAAAGGAAGGACCCACTTGATCTCAATACTTTTCAAAATAAAAAACATATTGTTACACAATGTTTGCTATTCAAAATAAAAAAACATATTGTTACCCAATGTTTGTTATTAAAAAAATATATCCCTCTCATATGATATAATTTGGAAATTATTCTACAATTTATAATTTAGTAAGTAATGTTTTATATCTTCATTAATAATATTTATGATTAAAACATTTAAAATTTACAAATAAAGAAATATTAGATTACATGGTTAAATATAAAAAAGCATTTTGCATGTATTAAAATATTATATTAAATAAAAATATGTATTAATATTATTTTAGGTTATATTATACACTTTTTAAAATTTTTTTTCCTTTTTGAATTAAAATTTAATTTTTTTTAAATCAAAAATTTTTTGTTTTGCAAAATGAGTGTGATCTAAAATAAAATGAAGAAAATGGATGGGACAAGTTAATTTATGATCCAAAGAATATGTATATCCAATATCTCAACTTAGGATTATTATATCTCACATAAAGAGGATATATAGTAAAGAGGTTGGATAAGTTATTCCATCATTTATTTTATCCTATGATGGTTGAACATGAGATATGATAAGTGATGGAATAACTTATTGTATCCTATCACCAACCAAATATAGAATAGGATATGTTATCTCATATCTTATTTTATCTCATACTATATCTAGTCAAACAATCACAGCTTAAAAAAACTTCAATATGTTGAACATCAAAGGATCACACACCAATCTAGATGCACGAGGCAATGAAGGAAAACAAAATGAGTTCCCTAATAATCTTAAATCAAATAAAAATATAGAAACATTTTAGTTATTTGAAGGCAAAGAAGGAAACGAAAGAAATGTAGGGTCACACATCAATCTAGATGCAGGAGGCAGGAGGCAGGAGGCAGGAGGCAAAGAAGTGAAACAAAATGAGTTCCCCAATAATCTTAAATCAAATAAAAATATAGAAACATTTTAGTTATTTGAAGGCAAAGAAGGAAATGAAAGAAATGTCAAGGATCAAGCATAAAACCTGTTGCCGCATTTCTTCAACTGAGCGTAATCCAAGCATGCCTCGCTCCCTACAATCTTCACGAAGCTCAGCTTCTGAAAGAGACTCCACACCCTCGGCTTGAATCAATCTATCATCATTTTTAATCCTAACAAAAAAAATATAAACAAATTATACACATGCTAATATAACATTTAATCAATTCATCTCTTGTATCAGGCAACTAGGCTCAGTTCTTTTTCCATTCATTGCCCCCAATTGTAGCGATTACTAATGGTTGAGCAAAGCATCATATACTCCACAATTAATGCAAGGACTGCTGAATCTTTAATCTGAAAGGATAATGTGTCCAGGAAGAGCACCCTTGAAAGCTTTCATGCGGTGCACCTTTCCTGCATTTATTTGAAAGTCTTGCAACTGAGTAGGGTCATTGGATAGTCAGAAGGATAGTGGGAGTAGCCGGGTCTTCAATTGTGTCTTGTACAAAGCAAGGTGCATCCAAGTTTACAACACGTTTAATTTGACACTCAAGCTTAAGTATTTCAGGGCTCAGCTTGATAGGGCTGCAAACACTTGCAGATCCCAAAAAAGAAAGCCTCAAGTCATCCACATTTAAATCTTTCATAATCCTTAGGTTAATATCCTAAGTTCTACGCATTTAAATTTAGCTGTTAGCTGACTAGCTCCCCAGAATAATGTTAATAAGTTCAAAATTTTGATAGGAATTGAATCAGAAACAAACAATCAGAACTTGTTAACTCATCATTAATCTCAGATGATCAATTTTTCAGAACTCCAAACACTTAAATGTAAACAAAAGCAGCCTAGTTTGCATAAATGCTGCCAACAAAGTAACTATGACAAACTTATGATCTTCTGAGAGAACCACCAGGTATTATAGTGATCAAGTAGCTCAATAAATTATCAAGTAAAACACAAAGAAGTTTAAGACAAGTATCAACCAAACTTGAACAGGACTCTAATTTAACCACACAAAGTTAAAACCTGGCAGTTGGCTCAGCTCTGTTTAAATTTTGTACAACCTAGTTTCCAACTTGCCTTCCAAACTTATTGATAAGATTTATATATATATATATATATATATATAGATAAATAAATAAGCAATTATATTAATAGCACTTGGAAAAGGCACTTGTTAATAAGATATGCAAACTACTTTGAGTGGAGAAAATGTATCTCACCATTGAAGTCTTTTTCGGAGCATATATCGCAAATATGCATCTGTCCCAAATGGGCTGATTCCCATATACTTGCACATATTCACCAATCGTGGTCTGATAGCAGAAACAGATTTTAGAAACAGAAACTAATGTCGGATAACCACACCAAGGAGAAACTAGCAAAATCAAATTAAATGGAACAGATAGATTCTCATCCCAAAACAGTCACAATAAAATCTAACCTGCTGATATTATCTAAAGTAAGTTCGTCGTTGAACAACTTGGCAAAGGCTAAAATTTCATCATTGGAGACACCAGCTCCTCTTCTAACCTGCAACAACACACCAGGTCAGATGAATTATAATATATATATATACACACACACGCATATATTAAAAGCCAGGGATGCACTGTCAACAGTATACTTATCTTGTTTTCCTTTTCCCATAAAAAAAATTAAAATAAATAAACAAATAAGTCATCAAGATAACCATAGGGATGCACAATAAATCACATACTCTGTTCAAAAACTCATCAAGATCTTCTGCCGTTTTCTTAATTTCTCCACTCCGTGAGTTTTGGACTTCCTTCGCCATTTCTTTGACAGTGTCCTGAAGAAATCTCGCATACTCTATTCTTGCATTAAGCCTCCTTTTCAATGCTTCCTATGTGTTGAACATTTGAAGCATGATCAGTAAAAGACCATAGATACATGCATATGAGTGTTTGTGAGTATGCATGCAAGTTTGCACAGGCACATTCTGCTCAATATGATGACAGGAAAGTGCCAATTCAAACAAATACACACCATAACAGAAAAAAGGGTGTATTGCCTGATGCAACCAGATAGGTGGTGCCAAATTTGGATCACAAGACCATAAACTGGTGATTTTTTTATTTTTTTTTGTGGGACAAGGGCACTTGGTAGGTCCCAATCAAGAGTTTAGGTACAACATAAATCACACACCCCAGTAGCACTTTGAAAAGGAAAACAAAAGCCAATAAATGAATAGCAAGGTACGGTACCTGTTCTTTCATTTTATCTTGAAAGGTTGATGGCAGCATGTTAGGGAATAATTTCAGGAATACCGGAAGCAAAAACTCCATAAATGGGACTATTATAAAAACTGCAAAAGGAACCAGCCTGAAAATATCGGCTGTGGTTCGTGTCAGTTGTTGCCTCTCTCTTCTAGAGAGACCCTTCCCACCAGCAAGTTTTAAAAGCAATCTTGAACTGATTCTCACGTCAGCCCAGAGTAGTTTAAAACCCAACCAATAATGTTGTAATGTTGATATGATTTCATTCTTCCAATGAATTAGTTTCTTAGCCCAATCCTCCCTGCAGAAAGGTATAGCACATCAAATAAGCAAGATAGGTGGAGTCCTGTTGGTTAAGTTCAAAAAAGATTAAACACACAAGGAGAAGAAATCTAACCTGCTCATAGAAGCTACAGCTCTCAAAGCTGGACCAATCCCTAATAGCATGGCCCATGTTTTTTGTAAAGGTGATTTAGCACCCTTTTGAGATTCTAGCAGCTGTTTAGCTTTTGCTTTGGCCTTTGCTGTACTCAAACCTTCTACAGCTTGATCACATTCCTGAGGAGATGCTTCTTTTCTCGTTTTAGCAGCCTGCTTTTCATTTTCCTCATCATCACTGCCCAATTCACGTTGTCCAGCTGTAGCAGTAGAAGCATTACGAACAGATTGCAACATCAACCTGAATCCCATTGGACAAATAAATTCTGATCTTCCATTTCCAATACCAGATGTCGTGATTCCAGAATAGCTATGCCTAAAGAGTCCTAGGCCTGAAAAGCTTAGAAATGCGTCTTTAGCAACAAAAGTTGAATTCCCATCATTTATGCCAGTAAAGTCCAAAGAAGTATTATTTGTAGCAGAGCTTGAGCCTTGTGAATCCAAATTCTGGGAAGATAATAAATTCCCAAAGCCCCCATTCCTAAAGCTTTGAAAACTTTGGATGGGTCGTATGGAAACATTCAGGTAATCAGAAATGAGCTTCCTCCTTCTCAAAATTGCTTTGGATGCCATTATCAAGTTATCCTGCCTTCAAACAGAGAAATATATTCACATTTCTTAAGCCCTTGCTCAATTGGCCTGCTAGGAACAATAATAATTAATGACACATGAAAACCAAGATAGCAAAATCATAGTTGTTAAAAACTTCCGACAATACGACAATACATATTGCAATTTATATCTTATCTTAAAGTGTATCTTACTATACACATATGATACACGATACATGATATAACAATACAACAATACATACATCTTCAACTTTTTCATATATTTTTAAAAGAAATCATTTTTTTTTTTTTTGTTAAAAGAATCTTATTATATTAATTGTTTAAAATGTATAGAGAGGTTAAAAATTGAACATAAAAGGAAGAAATAGGTAAAATAATTCTATTTGACAAGCTACATTCTTATTCTATATTAGAAGTCAAGTAAATTAATTTTTACAATAAATATTGAAGAATTTTCATTTGAATGGTTTGAATGTTGACAATGAAAATGATAATGATGATGGAATAAAAATTTTACTTATTATATTAGTTTCTTTTATTTTTTATTTTTTTTAATTTCTTTTCTAGTAGGAAGGAATGATGACTAACATTAAAAGTTGGAACTTTGAAGATGACACACACACATACACACACACACACACACACACATATATATATATATATATATATATATATATATATATATATTAAAATTTGGAATTAAAAATCATATCTAAAAATTTAAGAAGTTTATTTATGTGGATTTCTTATGAATATATACATTAAAGTCATATTTTGTTAATCAGACTTTTCAAAACTCTAATATTCAATGTTTTCATATGTCCAATAAAAAATATTCAATGTTTTCAAATGGTATTGAACTTTTCAAAAATCTTTAAATCCTACCATCTTTCATAAAATTGGTTATATATATACTACATACTTGATACTTCTAACATGTATGCATATTTTTTCTATTTATTTTTCACTATATAAAAAAACTTACAATACACAATACAATATGATATATGATACAAAAAAATAGTAAACAATACATGAGACATTTTACAATTCAACAATTATGAGCAAAATAATAATGAAAAAAGCATTGCCACAAAGAGACATAGGAACTACAAGATGCCAATCATAAACTACCAACTAAAACTACATCCCCATTAATAATGACATATTTCAGTATATTATTCAGTCCTGCCCAGCCAATATGTATCAAGAACAAATCAATCAAAAACAATGGGACCCATTGTTGTGACCAATTGTATGAAGCAAATAATTTCTCGAAATGCACTCATCCCATTTTCAAACTGGCTGCAAAAGATGGATTTTCATCATCAAATGATACATAAATGACAGGAAGTCCAAATTCACAAATTAGAATCAAAAAATTAGAACAAAGAAAGAAAGCTTAAGAAGAAAAAAAACCCCATTGTCACTACAAGAATCCCACTGATTTTTGCATTGTAATAACTTCTACCCTAAAAATCAATGAAAATATAAAAATCACTTAACCGAAAAAATAGGAAAATGGTTTTTCAACACTCATTACCCCATTACAAATAGGGAATGCAATAAAGCAAATTAAATGTAATTAACAGCAAATCCAAATCCAAAATCTGAAATAAGATTATAAACTAAAAAGGTGATCAATGCACAAATCACAATAGTTCTCATATTGCAAACAGCATAAATTTTTTAACTTCTCCTCTAAAATCAATGAAAATATACAAATATTATTCAACTGAACAACCACTGAAAAAGTTCTTCAAAATCTAGTACCCTATACCTTATTGCAATTATTAAAACACTTTGTATCCTCATAAGAAATATTAGAACACTTCTTATCTTGGGCTATTTCATTAAAAATCATCAACAAAAAAAACAAGTTCACCAACAACCTTAAGCTATTCTGATCCTATTTCAAAAAACAGTAGTCAAACATCAACAACAAATCAGAATAATCTACAAGTTATAGAGACCAGTCTCTACTGAATAAAGTAACCAAACATCAAAATAAACAGCAGAATGAAGCTCTTAACCTCGTTGCTGCAACAGCTCAACAAATTAGAATCACAGCCATTTTTATATTGAAAACATGAAAAATAACCTCTCTAAAATCAATAAAAATATACAAAAACAATATAGCCAACCAAACAAAAAGGTTCTTCAAAACCGAATATCCTATCACAGATATGAAATCGCTTTCCTTTCTAATTCTATATTTCATAAAATAATTCATCAACCAACAAAAATTCACACCAGAGAATATTCCAACAGTAGAAGGAATCGACATGCAACATACGTCACAATATCTACCCAAACAATAACAATAATTGAAATGAAATGCACAAACGAAGCCAGCAACTGAACTAAAAATTGATGAATAAGCAAAATCTTGCTATCCAAGAAACATTTAAACATCCGAGACTCATTGGAATCCAATAGAAAGTAATCTATCAACTTCCTAAAAACCCTAATTCATAGCAAGATAAAAAATTAAAAAAGACATGAAAAATAATTAAAAGAAATGTGAAAAAATGAAAAAAGAAAAAAACTGAATCAGCGAAATTGATGATAAAGAACACGCTTACAGGTTGATTGAGACTCGGAAAAGCTGATGAAGAGATGGGAGAGGGTAGTTTGTAGAGAGAGAAAGAGAGAGCTTTAGAGAGAGAAAGCGGGGTCTCGGGAAGCGGGGGCTCGGGAAGCGAGTGGTGAAAGAGCTCAGCTGAAAAATGGTGTAGAGGCTTAATAGAAGGGGACGAGGGTGGCGTTTAGGGTGAGGCTGAGGAGCAGGTGTGACCGATGCTGTGAAGCGTTGATTGGCGTAGATTTTTGAGTGGGACCCGTGGGGAGGGCGTCGTGGACTTTGACTTGTCGGAACGCGAGATATTGGTGAATGTCTCGCGATGGCGATTCGAGCGCGTGCGGCAGTTTCTGTCTCTCTGCCAGTGATAGGATTCATAATTTTATTAGGATATTTTTGTCAATTTTAAAAATGTATTTATTATGATTTTTTGAAAAATTTATTCCATTTTGGTTTTTTTGTTTTTTTCAATGAAATTCATAACTTTAGTAGGATATTTTTATATATTTCTGTAACTTATTTACTAAGAAATAAAGTACAAATTGTTGTTGTTGCTCTACTTAATTTGTTTGGAAATTATATTTTGAAATATTTCTATTAAAGCAAAAATAACTTTGATATTTTAAAATTCTTAAATAAATAAATTTACATTTAAAAAAATATAAGTTTCCATATTTCTTTAAAATATGAATGAATTAGATTACGTAAATATTTTTTTAAATAAATTATTTTCAATCAGAGTATGAATTTCATATTTGGATTTTATTAAAATTAATTATATTCATTATTTCAACATTACCCATAACCATGGATTGAAAAATCTATTTGTATCGGTGCGGATATCGGACAACCCCGAAAGGATATTGAACACTGATTATTGAACGGGAGGAATATCGAAAAAATCACCGAAATATCAATGATATATCAATTTGAATCGATAAATAAAAAATCTATTTATTATTTTTATTTTTAATTATTCATTTTTAATTTATTTTTTATTTTAAATCTATATTATCATTTTATTTTTAATTATTTTTTATATTTATCTCATTAATGCTATTTTAAAAAATTACTATCACTTCATTCTTTTTTTTATCCTTATAATTTTATTTAATTTTAAATGTTTTATTTTAAAATATTAAAAATATAATTTTACTCAAAAATTGCTACAATATAAAAAAAATAATGAAGTCCTAATATTCTATAAATTAAAATTAATTTGATAAGATAAATGAGTAATAATTTTAATTATTTAAATAAATTAATGTTAATAGAAAAATTGTCACTTGTAATAAATTTTTAGAAATCAAATCTCAAATAAAATATTTTATATAAATCAATTTAAATTTTTATTTAAAATGTAATAAAATATGTTTTAATAAAATTATTTTAATTTTTAAAATAAATAAATATAAATATATTAAAGGAATTTATGCTATTTTTTTTTATAAAAAAAATTGATAAATATTATATGTACGATTAAAAATAATATTTATCAATTTTTTATTAAAAAAAAATTAGCATTACTTACTTAATTTATCATTTTTTTTTATTTTAGTTTTCTCAAGCATTTTTGTAAATTTTGAATAATTTTCGTCTCATTGATATTTCTGATATATCTGTAAAATTCAAGTATCGATATATCTATATTTATCGATATTTTAATCCTTGCCCATACCATTTCTTTTTCTTTTTCTTTTTCGTGTAAATTGATACATGCAATTTACAACCAAATATGTCTTTGTTCCAACTATCGCCCAAGCCTCATATAGATGATAGGCTAGTTTATTTGAAAAGAATATTTTCTTGTTCAAACCCAATTCGCTTTATAAGATCTAATATAATAAGTGATGTATACTGATTTAAATCATATTTTGTTACCCAAAGTGTTCTCCTAATCAAATTTAAATTATTATAAAACAAAATTAGGTTTGCTAGTGATTTAAATTAAGTGAATTTTTCAAGTTTAAATTATGATTTCTAACAAAAGTTCAAGCACCAAGAAAAAATCTCAAAGCCATGAAGTTTTTTATTCTAAAGACTCGAAGTGTCCAATAAATTATTGTAAGATTGTTTATACTAGTGCACTTAGTTTTAAATATTTTCTATGCACTTTAAAGCTATCTTTTATGTTTTCAATTCTTACCTAAGCTTTAAAATGTTTTCTATCTTTAAAGTGAGTGAATATGTGTTTTATCTCGAAACCTTAAGTCTAATTATTTCAAAATTAACTTATAAAGGTGTGGACCCCGCATTTCGGCTCATGCGTTTCCCACTCGATGGCGAGCTCGATTTTAATTTGAAAAATAATTTTTATTGATTAAAAAAATGACTTGGAGTCGCCACTTATTTTTGTTTTATTTTTAAAGGAGTAAACAAAATAAGAAAGAAAACCCTAAGTGTGACTCCTTAATTTGGAAAAGACGGTATGTGAAAAACCGGATCGGGTTCAGGGGTCAGGTTACTTGTCGGGAAGGTACGGTAAAGACCGTAGCACCCCCTCTAAGCCCCTAAAACGGATCTCTACTAATAAGATGAAGCAATCATGGCAATTAATTTGGAAATCAATGAATACCCGAAACTATCATGCACATATGGGAATCAGAACATGCATACAGAAATACCAGAATGGGAATAGATATGTACCTGGTCAGCAAACGGCAACGCGCTATCACAAAACAGGGTTAATGGACAAACACAGGTTGATTATATGCATGCCATGGAGCGTAGCAGATCAATCATGCATGGCAAATAAATCAATCAAGCGTTCAATTAGTCATGAATTCACATATGTAAGGCCCCCACCAAAGCCCATTTCATCTTGCTTGAACCAATTCCGATGACTCCATTGTTTGGAATTACGGAAATGGATTCCTTGCTTATTTCAAAACATTTTTAAAACAGAAGAGGTATGAAAATTGCTTGCCGGAAATAAAAGTGGCAGCAAAGCTTTATTAAAAATGTGATTATGGAACCTAAAGAAACTCTAAGGATGAAGTATGAGACAATCGGGACCATTTGAATACCAGGATTTTAAAAAAAGTTATAAAATGGGATTCCGGGTGCGAGGTACCTAGGGAAGATGGCGGCGGAGGAATTCCGGATACAATGGGCGTCCGGAGGAAAATGGCGGCGGAGGAATTCCGGATGCTAGGGTGTCCGGAGAAAAATGGCGGCGGCGGATTCCGGACGCGAGGGTGTCCGGAGGAAAATGGCGGCGGGGGAATTCCGGATACGATGGGCGTCCGGAGGAAATGGGGGAATTTCGAATACGATGGGCGTCCGGGGAAAATGGCGGCGGGGGAATTCCGGATACGATGGGCGTCCGAAGGAAATGGCGGCGGGGGAATTCCGGATACGATGGGTGTCCAGAGGAAATGGCGGCGGGGGATTATGAGACACATGGGGATTTACGCGTGATGAAGATAAACGGGAATACGAGTGGAATGATGGATGGGGACATAGGCACGCTGGATGAAACGACGAATAATAAGCGGAAATGGGTATGGGGATGCTGATGAGGTGAGCTTTGTCGCCATGGCAACTACCCAAGGTTTTCTAGGATCCCTTCAGGCAAGGATGAGAAAAAAAAAAAAAAAAAAGATGCGTACCATGACGGACATCATGTAACAGGGGAAGTAGAGAAACAGAGCGCAAAAGAAGATGAATAAATAAAGGAAAACCTCATAAAATCCATTTCATGAATCATCCATGAACCTTCTGAGCAAGTGGGTAAACCATATCGGATGCAACCACCCTCATGACTCTCAAACATCTCATAACCACAACAAGAACATATCAAATTAAAATGGACAATGGCAAACACGTTAGCAGGGTCATACTTCAACAAGCAGACTGATGGCCTTCAATATCCACCCAAAATAACATTATGTTGTGGAAAATCAGTGAATAATGAGAGACGAGGGGAAAACTGGGTACATACCTGGTTCTTCAAGCAAAAAGAAAGTGAGCTTCGGCACTCTCAAGGAGTTTCTCTCTTTCGTTTCCCCTGGGCAATGGGAAGTCCCCCAGAGAAAATCTCCTCAGCAACTCTACGCTCCTCTGTCCTTACTGAAAAAAAACTCTTCCCTTTCCAACTCTCTCGTTTTTTCCTTTTCTCTCTGGAATCTTCTCCTGGGTATCTCCTCTTCTGCATAACTCCCTTACCACCCAAAAAAACTCTTCCTCGCCCTCGCTCTCCTCCTCGTTCTTTCTTTCCACACCCTCTTCTGGTCCCTTTTCCTTTTTTTGTGCCTCGGATTTGCCTTCCCAACGTTCTTTGCTGCAGCCACCCTTTTTTCTACTGAACTCCTTCTGCAGCCACCTTTTTGTCTGCCCTACTCCTTTTGCAGCCACCTTTTTTCTGTCTTTGTCCCTATGCAGCCACCTTTTGTCCCACTCTTTCTACGGCTTCAAAAAGCGAGGCTAATTCCTTATGGCCACTAAGAATGCGACACGTGACCCACTGGGATAGTGGCACCTGGCTAAGAATGTGATCTGCAAGAACAAACAACGAAAAAGTGACCCATGCCTAAATGGGGGTCTACAAAAGGTTTTAAAAGTGTTATACAAGTTATTAGAGGTTTGGAACCCAAAAATTGAAAATTTTTCTACACATTTAAGTGCAACTGGTTGAGGATATTCCAAACTAGTCGAATTGGTTAGGATCTCCTAGTCAAGATTGGTTGAGGTGTGCAAACACTTTTCTCTCTTTTTCCAATAGCTATGTTACTATTGGCTAAGCTTTTGGCTTGATCAGTCAAAGGGTGATTGAACCTTGAAAAGGTCCATAGTCACCTATTAAATATTAAATGCATTAATAGCTAATCAACCTAAGCTTTTGGCTTCATCAGTCAAAGGGTGATTGAACCTTGAAAAGGTCCATAGTCACATACTAAGCATTAAATGCATCAATAGCTAATCAACCTATCAAATTAGAGTTTGAACTGTAGAAGACAACTTTTGCAATTTCATGTGTCATTGAAGAGTTTCATTGTATTTATTAACAAGAGAACACTTGTATTGAATTGTTTTTAGCCTATTTTCTCAAAACTCTTCATTTAAGTGCATTGTATCCTTCATTCATAAATACTCTTGTGCACCCTTCAAAATTCATCTTAATTTTATCTTTTGTATTGAGCTACACTTGTACTAAGATCGAGAGTAATAAATTGCCTACTAGAGTCGTTAATTCAAATGAAAAAGATTAAAGGTTTGGGTTGAAGTCTTAAACAGTGGAACCCCTACTCGGATTGAAGATTGAAGAGAGTGAATGTAGGCAAACTACTAAACCATTGTAAAAGTGTTTGTATTTCTCTTCCTTCTACTCTTTAACTTACTACATTTGTGATTTTAATTTAACGATTTTGCAAAAATTTTGTATCACTTGATTCACCTTCCCCTTGTAAGGTGTTTTTACTAATTAGTTAGCCTTGTTTTATATATCTTATCTATTTCACTTAGTTTATAGCAATGACCCGATTTATGATACTACTGTAGTGAAACAAGGGATTTAAAGAGGAACTGAGATTATATTATCTTTTTTTCCTTTTATAGGTTTCATATTTTGTCTTTCTATATTATAAATTTATAACTCGTAGTTAGGTCAAGAAAGAACTCTCAAACCTTATACAACAATGCATACTTGCAAATATTGATTGTTCCCATTATTTTATTTATTGCTTTCTTTCTTTGATCAAATATTACTATTACCACGTTTCTTGTTATTGAATAACTAAGAAATTCTTTAAAGTAAAAATGAAAAAAAAAAATTCCCAACGAAAACCTCTTCTAGTGATAATATGATAATCCTTTTTCATGAATTATTAAAAGAAAATTTGTTGAATTTACATTTTACCCAATCTTTAATTTTTGGTTCAAAACCAATGATAAAGAGAAACACTATATTACAAAGATTTGAGAGATTTTTCTATTGAATAATGATGGTTCTACATTGACAACCTAACCCAAATCCAATTTAATATTTATTTAAATTATCAAATTTAAATGTATAAAAGACCAAAACTCCTCAATTGGAATTGGATCTGAGTTATAAATATGACTAAAGATGGTAATAAAACCCTATTTCAAGTGTGAATAAAAAAATGCTAAGACCATCTCCTCTTGAAGGAAGCACCAGCAATGACAGCTTATAGTGGCAGAGGTGTGAACCATACAATGCTAAAGATATCAGATTGCTCTTCTTTCTAATCCATTGCCACCTCATTTTCTTATTTTATAAATTAAAACATCATTAAATACATCCAACCTTGAAGCAACAGCCACTGAATTCAGACTGCCGAAGGGTATATTTGACAATTTGGTAATAGTTCTCAAATTTTTATTATTAATTAAAATCATTATAAAAGTAAGTAAAAAGTAAAAACACTTCAACTTTGTTCCAAAAAAACATATTTTCAGAACAAAATTTTCAAACAAACACAATTTTCATGTGGAGATTCAGAAATAAGAAGAGAAGCAGAGCTCTCTGAGAGCTGGTCACAATATGACTGGTCTCTAGAAGGTGCTGAGTCGTGGAGAGGAAGAGGAAGATGTTGCAAATTGCAATTACAGATAAACTTATTCGTTTTGTCTATTTATACAAAAAAGGATTTTTCACCAACTCCTTGAGGAGACAGAAGAAAGGCAAACGGTTGTTTCTACTTTAGGCTTGACTTAGAATTTACCCCGAGATCCTTTCTTATTTAGTTCATAATAACAGTGCAACATAAAAAGCTCCCAAAACTCTTAAGAGGTCTATGGAGATCCCCTCTTTCTCTTTCTCTTTCTCGTCTTTTTTTTTCATTCTCTGTGGAACTGAACGTGCCCTCTTATTTCCTGCAGGTGCCAGTATCACCATCATTATGTGCCAAAAGAAAAGAAACAGGCCATAGTAGAATGGTATGTAAGCTCGGAATTTAGACAATTGACAACCCAAAAAAGAGAGGTAAGACACACTTCTTCCCATGTAAATATTGTCTGTTTTGGATCTTTATGGTTTTAAAATGCGTTTTACACGGCTAAAAAGAGACCACTACATATATAGTGTCAAGAACTACTTCCCCTTTTTGATATGGGATATCACATTTTTCTAATGATCCACTCCCTCCCATTTAGATATTACCTCATGTAGACAATTATGACTTAAGAGGAGCCCACAATAAATAGTGTTAGGAACTTTTTCCCTATTAGATATGAGATATTATTGTATCTGCATGAGAGGGTGAATGTGATATCCCACATCGAATAGAGGAAGAAGTTTCTTACACTTTATATGTAATGGGTTCTTTTTAACTGTGGTGACCCATTTTTAAACTATGAGGGTCCATTGGACCAAAAACGGACAATGTAAGGGAATGGATCATTACAAAGTCAATCCAAATGGGTGGTTCACTTGGCATGCTTAGCTCTATAAATGATGCAATGTGATGGAAGAGAGATGAGTTTTAGGACAGTTTGGGTCCATCTCTTTGAGAAATGAGGGGCAAGATATTAATAAAATCTCTATCAAGAAAAAAAAAATTCTATTACACTTTAGAAACAGCTGGTTTCGAGCTTCAATAAAAGAGGTTTGCAGAGTGTAAGGTTAGTTTAGTGATGCATCAAATTCTCGACAGAAAAAGTTTCCAACCAATTCAAGTTGTTGATGATAAATTTATGGAAGTCACCCCACTTGAAACCTAGAATCTTTGATATGGATTCTTTTATCAAAAACATAATAGGAGATATTTTGTAATGGATACGTACCAAGGAAGCTTGAAAGTGTCTTTCCACCATGCTTGTCTAGAGCAATGTCCAACAATTTTATCCAACCGTACTATGACCTCAGAAAAGATTGGCCGAACAACAGGTTCCGGATTCCAACATTCCTCGATCAACCTGCATTTGGATAAATGTAATATAAAAGAACATGAGAATTCCTTCCTTTTTTTTAACTTCAATAGGAAGATGGGAAAAATCTGGTGGCTGTTAACTTCATTTGAGATTGTTCACCTTGTTGAAGTCTTCTCAACTATTAAGTAGTGAAAACTTATAAATCTTAAACTTGACTGGAAGGAAATCAGTTACAAAGGGAGCGAAAATACAAGTATTGAACAATAGCAATAACGAAAAGGCAATGATAAAGGGCATCACTGTGCTCTGAAGGAATTGGCTTTCATCATCCCTCCTAAACCTGACACTAGGACCTGGATTTTCACAAAAGACCCTTTTAAGTAAAAAAGAACTAATTATTGCAACAATACCTGACACCAAATTAAGCAACAAAATATCGATATTGGTCCACATATTGCTATGAAATACAGGGAATATGATAGAAATAACTGGCAAAACAAGGAAATTTTGTGTACAAATTTTAGTAAATATATATCTTATGTGTGTGTAACGACACAAAGAATGGAGGTATCAATGGGGACATCAACATACTGACAAATATGCCTGACCATCCTCCAACTAAAGCAAATATATCAGCTTCTATTAGAGGATTCAGTTATTGAGTTAACGAAGTTCCACTGAACTAGCAATAGAAACTTGTGAAGGAGAACAAAACAATTGGCTTTAAAAGAAGTGCATCTCACATGAGAGAGTTGAACAGCTTGAAATATAGCAAATTTGGCGACTTATCTTGGGGGGAAAAAATAAAATAAAATAAACTTACTCTTTTAAATCTGGAGGATAACTTCTTGATTTGCTCTTGAAAGGTGGTCTCTTTCCTTCTAAACAGATCATTTTGATGGCTTCTTCTGGAGGTTTTGGGTGAAAGGGCTGTACTCCTTCAATCATCTGAATCCATAGGAAACAAATACAAAAAAAGAAACAAATGATTAAACTAAGTTCTAATAAAAAGCTGTTATGTAAATGTTGGCTTGATGTATTCATACAAAAGAATAAATTAGTGATGAACTGCCTACAGACACCATGTAAGGGTGACAGGAAAACAAGACTGAATTCCATTGGTTTATAAGCAAGTAAGCCAATTCTTTCTTCTTGTAGAGAATTTTAATTCAATTCCTACTGGGAAAATTGGTCAAATGCATGTTACTTAAGAGTGTCAACATGTGTATGCCTAGAAGAAAAATAGTATGTATATGGCACCTATGACAGGTAAAAAAATCATCTTAACAAAATTGCTTTCAAACATTTGAATATGAGAAAGTATTATCAGGGAAATAAATTTAAAAGGAAGGTACCTCATAAAGTATGAGACCGAAAGAGAATGAATCCACACTTCTGTCAAATAGTTCATCTCTATAAACCTCAGGTGCCATATATACATCTACAATTAATAAGGTAAAATTATCAATCAAACAATAACTAACAGCAACATAATAATAGGAAATCTAGGCTTCTGTTGCCAGATGTAAAGTGGATAGTTGCACTTTCAATTTTTTATGATGCACTTCATATATGTCAAATTACTAAGTGATATGGAATGTTTTAAGCTTCAATACTGGGTCTTTCAGTACATATGCACTTGTAAATGATATTCATAAAGGAACATATAATGAATGCACAAGTGATATGGAATGATAATCTTAAAAGATCAAAATAAATGGTTTTATATTTTTTTCATACTCGCAAAAATATGTTTTCTCCACAATCATCAACTTTAGAGGAATAACTTTACATACACTCTAGGTCTACATTGAGGTTATTATATTGACGGTTCCCCAATCCCAATTGAGGGCCCCTCTAGCAATGACCACATCGATTCCTACTCAAGAACAGAAAGTGAAACTAAGAGAAGGAAGTCATTTTGAGAAAGAGCGTCTCCAGACATTTGTTTTGTATTTTTGGCAAACAAACAGAATGCATTTATAAGCGGGACTTAGGCAAAATAAGGGGCACAACTCAAGTACACACAATGTATCAGACACCAAAACTAAGTTAAACAATCCCCAAGTTATCTAGAAAATCCAAAAAAGACGGCATGTGAGAGCCCAAATCCCTGCCTGACCAAAAAAATTAAGACTTAAGAAACAAATCTCTCAGCTCCATGCAAGACCACTGCACACCTTCAAAAATCCTTCTATTACACTCTTTCCAAGTGATCCAAAAAGTACATAACAGACAAAGTTAAAAAAGGAGCTGACTTTTGGATTTTTTAAATCACATGTGAATCACTATCAAGAGAGAAGTAGATTGAGCTAGAGTTCACATTGGAGTGTTGAATCGAAAAAAGTCTATCCACTGTTATTTATGGAAAATTGATTGCGTAAGAGGGGATAAGTTTGTTGCACCATGTAATATGACAACTTACTTGAAGCATCAATGTGACTCCCTGATTGCGCTAATTTTACTTTGTCAGGTGACATCTTTGACAGCCTTAATAAACCAAATCCGGCAACCTTCAACTGACCTCCACTATCCAGCAAAATATTTCTGGCACCTTGCGAAAATTTCAAATATTAAAGAACAGTACATCATCCAATATTCAATTTACAGTTGCACGAGACATGAAATTGACTTTTGCATTTGGTTGTCTTACTTTGGCTTTAAATCACAGTGGATAACTGGGTCTGGTTTGCATTCATGTAGATAATTCATGCCCCTGATACCAAGAAATTGATCTAGACATCACAATATGTACAAGTTGGTGATTCAGAGAGGAAAATTCACTAGCACTACAAGCATTTCACAATATTATTCTGCATATAGACATGCCTGGCAATATCAAGAGCATATCTTAGAGCTTTAGATAGAGATAGACGCCCTTTCTTTTGAAGATAGCTTCCCAGGTCACCCTAAAAATAATCATCAACATCAGCCCATAAGATAGGATAGGGATATAAATAAATTCTATCAACTAAATACACTCTATTTTGAAAAAATTTTAAAATCAATTCCTTGTGTAAATAAAAGAACTTCACCAAGGAAAAACATATCCTAATGAAACAACAGTTTTCTGAACTCATAAAAATTGAAAACTTTGGCAGCATGATTACTATCTCCAGCATACCTAAACAATCAAAAGGGTGCTATTGAGGAGAGCAAAGAAAACCCTAGTATCTCAATGTGTCTCATACACATCCACTTAAGGTAGCAAAAATTCCTAGTGAATAGAAGGTTCAGCAAAAGTTCTTTGTAACCGGCTACTAGAGGATGAAGGTTCATGCTTTCCTTATTTCGTTCTGGAATCTTTGATTTTAATAGTCCTATTACATTTTGCCAATGATACTTACTGACAGAAGGGCATGGATCCTTGGGAATCCCCTTGCTAAGTGAAAGTGCAATGGATGTTACAGGTGTTTTAAGAGGTCTGGTCTGGTCTGATGGGTTTAGGTAGAAGTTTCAAGAGATGATAAAGGTGTTCACTTTCACTGCTATCCATGCTTTACCAAAATGAAAAGGTTGCATGTGTTGCTTAAGTTGATTATAGAGAATAATGCTTCTGCCTTCCCTTCAGACGTGTCTGTTCTTCTGTACGAAACCAAGCCGCCCAGCCTGCTTGTCTATAGCTTTAGCTTCTTCTTCTTCTCCTTCTCTCTCTCTCTCTCTCTCTTTTTATATTTTTTTCTTCTTTTGGTAGGTCTTTAACCTTGCCCAGGAGTGAGTACTCAGACTAATATGGAAGGAACAGAATTATGGAGGAAATGCTTGATCAGAGGTTTGTGTGTCATTCTGTCCATTCAGGTGAGCCAGAAAAGTGCTTCCATGGAAAAGAAGCCTGTAAGAAATGGGAGTGATTCCCTTTACAGAGCAAAATTTCCTCTAGGATTACAGCTGTGACTCATGGCACAGTCTGTATGTGGGTGTCCACATTACTCATACATACAGGATGTAGGTAGACAGATATGTGTGTGTGTGTGTAGAGAGAGAAAGAAGATATGTGTGTGCGTGGAGAGAGAGAGAGAGAGAGAGATGCTTACTTTCGGATGATACTCTGAAACAATCATCATGGGTATATTTTGGGTAACAGCTCCAACAAACTGAACCACATTTGGATGCCGGACCTTTTCTAATAAGGTTAGCTCATATTTGAAAGCATTTCTGTTTGAGAAAGCATACAAAAATAAAATATAATGTGAGGGCTACATAATAACAAAAGTTGATAAGCCAATAAATTCTATCATGCTTTTAAATACAAGTCCTAGTAAGTGATGACTGTGGAGCAACTCAAACAGCAACAAAATTATCTTGGTTGAACAATGTGAACACTAAACTAGAAGTACTGAAAACAAATGTGTGCGTGGGCATGGATGCTTCACTAAATAACATTATGTCTCAGAGTACTTATACTTCTATTCACTGGTTTATCTTATAAAAAAGCTTCACCACTTAGTAAACAGTTACAAAATCACTTATGCAAGAACAGTTCAGGATAGGATGGTCATGTCCAGTTACTTGGAGCTTCTAACAAGAAGATCACAAGACACTAATCCAGCTTTCCACAAGTTGTTACCATTTCTTACTTAAAATATAGCAACAATACAGAATTATAGCTTAATTTTTAAATCTTAGGAATTATAGCATGATGAGTTCAAGAACAATCAACACGAATTTCTAGAGAAAAAAAAATGACAACTTACATGCTATCGGGGTCTGAATAGCTGTCCTTATCAAGTATCTTTACAGAAACCTTTGTACCATTCCATTTAGCTACTTGGTATGATCCCTGTCAAGAAGGATTCAAGAATATCTATTATCTAAATATCCAGAAGTTAGGATGTATTCAAGAAGACATAATTGAAAAATCTTAATTATGATACAAAGCTGAGGAAAAGGAAGAATGATATCACACAGCTCTACCATGAAAAGGTATCATGAAAGCTAGCAACCACACCCAGTGATTCATCAAGATGTTGAGGCTGCTGTGATTCTAATAAAAAGAAGATGATCGCAGACCTCACCAAAAAACAGCAAACTCAAGCAACCAGGTGAAAAAAGAAAAGAGAATATAACTGTAGAAGCAACCATCAACACAAACAAATAGACTTTTAAGAATCAAAGGCTATTGAAAAGAAACCACCCACATGCAATAAGAGATCTTTTACGGCCAAGTTAGATATACTCCCTTCATCAATTCAAAAGGTTCATGCATTTTGTAACTACTACAATGTTCTTAACATGAACACAGAATAACACCTCCAGGAACAGAAGTTTGCTATATATTCCTGGAAATGATGGAAAGTTTTTACAATGTAAAAAACATTCTAGGTTTCTCCTTGATACTTTCTGTATTACCCAATAGCACAAACCAAGAATTGGCACTTACAAAATAGACAACAGAATATCAGTCATACATCCAAAACATGACTACGTAAGATTAACAAAAGTGTCTTCAAGAATCCAATGCCAATAAATAATCAGCATGAACAACAGAATAGGAACCCTAGAGATGATTTACAAATAGTCAAAAGTCAAAATCTAGATCTAATAGGAAGTGATTCAACATGGCAAATGCAAGAAGATGAAATAATGAGACATATGCATGATTCCTCATAGCTACTGCATCATGAATGGTCATATTCTTCCTAGAAGAAAACTCAGTGTAGAAGATGCAAACTTTGCCAGGAAATTCAGCTCATTTTCCTCAGAATTCTTTTTGTAAGGAAATAGAGATCACAAAAGAAAGGTAACTCCTCTATCTTCCTCCAGGAAATTCATAATAACAAATTGAAAATGTATCTTTATATGAGCCAGGGTTAACCATAGAAAACCAGGGTTGAATTGCTATGCCATTTCAACTGCTTTTGATGCAACATCTATAGCAACAAGATCTCTGTTTCTTTACCTCAAATACAGAGGAAATTGTAACTTACAATCTCCAATCACATCCTTAATTACTGATAAAAAAAATCAGTTCAAAGTACTGGCTTTATGGTTAAGTTTTAACATATAAAAACAAACTCTTCATAGACTTGAGAGAGAGAAAGACAAAAGAGAATACACTTCGCAACAACTGTGGAGGTGTACAAAACCTATCATCCACAAAATACTGTACATTTTTAACTAGTGGAAATTAGAACATACGTGAGTTCCAAAAACAACACCAATCTACTGATAGTAAAGACAAGAGGGATATACCTTTGTGATACCATCACTTTTGCGGACCTGAAGCTCTAATGGATTAAGCTCATACTCTGGAACTTCTCGAGGATTTGCAACAGCCATTGGCGTCTTCCTGATTTTCTGGAAACATGGAAAATGCATTTACACATATGATCAGAAAGGCATTAACTTTGAACAAAAAACCAGAGAAAAGTACATCCCTTACCGGAGTTTTGGCTCCCCGAGCCTTCAAAATATTATAAATTTCTACATTTCCATAGTATTTAGCATCAGCAGCTGCCTGTTCAAATAACAAACACTTTATTGAATGATTCACAGTAGAATATAGGTAGCACATGTAGCACAAAACCTTTGTGCATCACAATCCTTATAAGCAGGAACAAGAACAACACTTAATGACAGACATATGACTACTTTATGCTCATTGGTTAGGTATCCCCTCTGTTTCAGTCATCCTCATCCTCAAACCCATTGGGCGTTTCCCACAATACCTCACTTCTCAATTCAACCTCATGAAATATACTGTTCCATCACATGTCTGCATTTACAATCCCAGTCATAATTTGACGGGGATTGATAAGTTCAAGAAGATTTATTTTGATGGCAGACTTCGAGGATGAGGAAAAAAGAGAATTAACTGAGTCCCAACATTCCCTACAGTGTTTTCCAAAGTATTAGCACTAATTAAAATCAATTATTTTTATAGGCTCCACCTCGTTAAAAGTTCTCAAAATTCTCCAAATTCAGCTTTCATTTATTATACTTTTGCATTGAGGATTACAAGCACTAGAGATGAGAAACTGAAAAGGAAAAGAGCAATGCTACTCATCACCAATGGGTTTCATGAATCCAATGATCATGGCACGAGGGCCCTTAATTTTGTGAATGTTAGGAAATTCATTCATGATGAGTAGCACTTTGCGACCATGCATCTAGTGTTTGCCTCGGAACCAAAAACTTTTGCATGTTTGCCCACTGTGGTATAATTCAACTGTACTCCTATTCTTTATTTCCTTTCCTTTTCTGGTTGGTAGTTTTCTTTGTTTGCAGACTGGGTTTCACCCATTGCGCAACACAACTGGAAAATCCAACTGATCCCTTAGGTTCAATTCAGTCTAAATTATTAATTGATTCAATTTTTCAAAAACTTATTTCTCCATGAGATCGTCAAAGAAACCCAAAAACACACAACGCATAAATTATAAGGTATATTATCTGGTTTGTCCGAAAAAGGCAATTCCAATAACCTTGAAAAAGTATTATGCTCCTACCAGAAGCAGCGAAAAAGAAAAAAGAAAAAAGAAAAAAAAAAGACAGAGAATAGAGAAATGTACCGTACTCCCCCAACGGTCACGAGCATCGATGTTGGCCTTCCGACTGAGCAGGAGCTTAACTACCTCAATCTGACCTTCACAGGCCGCGATATGCAGAGCAGTGCGGCCATCCAAATCGATGCTGTTCACATCAGTGCCTTCGTTCAACAAATCCTCCACTCCCTTCACATCCCCTCTACACGCCATAAACAGCATCTGCATGGTGGAATCCAGATTCTCCGGCACCGATAGCTCCTCATTCACCGGGCTCCGCCGAATCGGATCCAGCGACGATTGCCTCCCGAGGCTGAACCTCAGATTGGTCCTCCGCGGATCCAGCGACGACTGCCGCGAGAACTGCCGGCTCAGGGTCCTCAGCAGCGATCCAGTGGAGAACTGGCGCGAGATGCCTCGCTTCAGCTGAGCCGCAATCTCCATATCCACAATTCAACGGCTTGCCAACACTTAATCAGTTCATACCAAAAAAACACACAGACACAGCAGAGTGGATTGAGAGATGGAGAAGACGATGATGAGCTCGATCGAGAGCTTCGATGATGCGAGGCTCTCGATGCGGAGCTGTGGTTTGAGAGTTAGATCAACATTGATGAGATTGAAGAAGATGAAGATGGTCGTTGCGGAGAGAAAAGAGATCCGAAGAGGAAGGAGGAGTCGCCGAGTAGGACGATGGAATTTTGTGAGGAAGAAGCAAATAAAGGAGCCTCCACACACTTGTCCGAGAGGTTAGTTAATATATCGGTATTTATAGCCACTCCCATACCTTACTGCTCCTCGCATGTCTGTCATATATGATATATCATCCCTGTCACCATCTTCCTCTCGTTCATTTATAAATTACAACTCCGCAACCCCTACGTTGGGCTGTCAGGGAATTTGGAAGAAATAAAAAATAAAAAATATTTTGAGTTAATATATATTTTATATTTAAATTAAATAATTTAAAATTCATAGTTTCTAATTAATTTAAATTATTTTATTTTTAATATTTTTTATAACAAAACAAACCTATTTTTTTTTTTATACTGAAAACAAAATTTTTGAAACAATCACCTATTAAGTAATTTCCTTGAAATATCACATCATATAGCGATATTCCAACTTTTTAAAAATATTTTCTAAATTTTATCACTCTTTTTTATTAAAAAACATATTTTATATTAGAAGCATTTTTAAAAAAATACTATTGAAACTTAAAATGTATTTAATAACATTTCTGATCAAAGTGCTGTTATTAAAATTATTTTTTGAAAAATTATTTATTAAGTATTATTTCATATAACATTGTAAGTGATTTTTAAAATTTTTCAAAATGTTTTTAAAATTTTATGAAATACATAATTTTTTATTTAAAATCATATTTTACGATTAAAAATACTTGACAAAAGAATTGTCCAAAGTACTCTTAAATTTACACACCATTTTCAAACTTTCTTTAAATAACATCTCTTAAAATCATATCCCTTGTAACATAACTCAAATTTAAAAAATTGTTTTTAAGTTTGATTTTCAAGTGAGTTTAAAAATGGTTCTAAAAAATATTTCTAAAATTTATAATACTTAAAAAGATAAAAAAAAATTAAATATTAAAAAAATTAAAAATAATTTCTAAAATTAATATGAAATACATTCGAACTCATATACATACCATGTAAAATATTTTTAATTATTTTTTTTATTATTTTTCAATATATTTAAAAAATATTTTTTAAAATAAAAAAAATCAGTTATTTTTTTATAAATATTTTTTTTCTAAAATTTGAAATTAAGAAAAATCATTACATGTGCTATTTTTTTTTTTATACCCTATTTATTCAAATTTTAGTTTCTAATTTTGGAAAAATTGTATCATTTTGAATAAAAAATTCTAATCATTTTGTTGTACAGTTACAACTGATGTCGGTCGGCATAGTGGGATCATATCTTTTTAAAGGAAAAAAAAAAGGGAAAGAAATCTTGAAAATGAAGAAACACGTTGACTACAAATAATTTGTTATAAATCAATAAAAGAATTGTAATAATTTAATGATTTTGAAATTCAACCACCCTGATGTGATTTTGATAATGATTTTATTATTATTATTAATCGAACGATTTTATGGAATTTTCATATTTAATTTATTATTTATATTTATGTGGATGGTTAAATTCCGCGGTCGCTTTCTTTTATTATCCCAAGTCCTAACAACGACTTTGAGCTCTTCAACGTAAACCATACTCCATGGACCGCCGGCGGTTTCTAACGACACTGTCGCTACAGTAGCCAATGAAAATTCGACACGTGTGAGTTTTTAAGAGATATTTGAAGATTTAATTTACAATAATTTTTGTGCTCTTGAATTACCAAAACTGCCCCTGTCAGTAAAGGGTCATGCCTAGGTATGATGACTCGGCCTTTTTATAGTCAAACAAATCACAGAATCTTACTTTTCTGCTCAATTGAAATGAGTCCGACGAAAAAAATAATCACGTGTAATTAGTATCCGTAAAGTGCTTTTCACCTTTTTTTTTTTCAAATCTTATTCTTATCCACTCAATTGAAATGAGTCGGCCAAAAAATAATCATGTGTAATTATTATCCGTAAAAGTGCTTTTTACCTTTATTTTTTTATTTTTTTATTTTCATATCTCAATAAATAAAAATATAAAAAATATTTAATAAAATTTTAAACTTATTAAAAATTAATGTATTTAACCAAAATTTGAAAAAAGATAAATGAAATTAATCATTTTATCAAAAATAAAGTTAATTATATGAATTATTATTATAAAAAAGTGCTTTTAACTTTTATCGTTTTGTTTTTATTGATAATAATTTTATAAATAAATAAATAAATAAATAACTCGAATTTATTTAATATTAAATATGAGAAAAAAATCATAAGTGATTTTTCTAGTATTTAAAACATCATCATTCAATAAATTTTTTAAAAGTAAAAATATTACTAACCCTTAAAAGAATCATTTTTAGATGTACCTTAGTTCATCTCCAAACATTCTCTAATTTTTTATAAAAGTGTTTTAGATAGAAATAGTATTGGGTAGATTATCAGAGCAATAAAAATGTTTTATAACATTTAAAAAAACATTTTTTTAATCCAAAAATTAAAAAAGCACTTATAACCTAAAATCATTCATATTAAAAAAAAAAATCAAAATTACAACTCTCAAATAGTTCTAAAGCATGTTTGAGATAATATTTTGTTTTAATTTTGATTAAGAATGTATTTGATAATATTTTTATTTGAAATATATTTTATGGAAATATTTAAAAATAAAATTGAAGAAAATCATTCATAAAGTGTTTTTTTGTAAAATATTATAAATGATTTTTTTTTCAAAGTGTTTTCTATATTTTATTAAACACTTCTTTTTAAAAAAAACATATTTTAAATTAAAAACATTTTTTAAAATTACTATGAAACAGATTCTTAAAATTAATATATAAGTCAAAGATTATAATTTAAAAAACATTATTGGGGCTATGGAATTTAAGAAATATTATAATTATATAAGTTGGATTAGGGTTTTGCAATAATCAATTAAGTTATGAACTTTAAAAAAATACTATTAGAGTACAAAAAAGCTCTTATCAAACTTATTATTTTAACTTACCATAAGCCAATTCTCGAGAATCCTTACCTCATTCTAGGAAAGTAACCATGTGAGTAGTTCCTATGACTGAGTCAAAGTAATATTAAAAAATAACAAAATATTTTTTAATTAATTCAATATATGAACCGCGGGTGATCCATACCTACTTTTTTTCCACCCAAAAGGACCGGCAGGGTTTAGGGGAGAAAGTCAGAAGGATATGGTGGTGGGCCTATTAACAATACAGTGGGCCCGACAATAATGGACTTGTAGGGCTCACGAACTAATGGCTACAAATCCTCAATAACTGCCAACACGTGGAAACCATTCATTGTGGGCCAAGGTTGATGAGACACGTGTCATGAGCCCGCATGGAAAAGACAAAAAGGAGGACCAACACATTACTTTAGGTCCAAATCAAGGGTTATGGGGTTCCAATCAGGGCCCAAATCTCAAATCTTCTTTTGACGTGTGTTTTGGTGTTTTTGATAAGCAGGTAATGATTAAAAATGAGAATCAATCAATGAGTTGCTTTTTGTAGTTGTCTCAGGGAAGGGGAGGTCGGCCGAAAGTGTCGAATTTTTTTTTCTTTTTTTTCTAGATTTTATTATATGATTATCTTGTCATCAATAGTTTGGTAGGGCTTGAAAAAGAAAGTGTATTCTAGATAACACTCAGTGTCATGACAGTTATTTTAGAAAAAGTTTTTAGGCCCCATTTCATAATGATTTTAGTAAAGGTTTTGAATATTTTTAATACTTAAAAATTTTCATAATTTAAGTATTAAAAATATTTTTTTAAATCACTCTTAAATGTATTTTTTTTTAGTATTAAAAAAATTAAAAACATTTTTTAAAATCACTATAAAACATATTCTTATAACTCATTTAATAGTTATTATAGGAAACACTTTTAGAATGTGTTTGATAGTGATTCTAAGAAACGTTTCTAGCATTTTTAATACTTGAATGATAAAAAATTTTAAGTGTTAGAAATGTCAAAAAGGTTTGCTAGAATTACAACCAAACGGGCTTTTAATATTTTTAATACTCAATTTTTTTTATTATTTAAGTGTTAACAATACTATAAACGCTTTCTAGAATCACTTCCAAGTACACTCTAATTTTGGAGTGATTTTAGAAAGTGTTTCTAACATTTCTAATATTTGAATGATAAAAAATTTCAAGTATTAAAATATTAAAAGCGCTTCCTAAAATTATTACCAAATGAGCTTTTAGAGTGTGTTTGATAGTGATTTTGAAAAGTGTTTTTATTATTTCTAATACTTGAAAAATAAATATTCTCAGGGTTAAAAAAGACTAAAAACATTTTGTACAATCACTATCAAACGTATTGTTAGCCCAATAGTTCTCCTAATCAGGTTTTGATGATAACAAATCATGGTTAAGTGACTAATTGGTTTGAATGGTAAAGAATCTCAGGTATAAATTTGAAAATTCATCAAATGACCAAATGGATACAAGATCGAGACTTTTGGAAGACTTTTGATAATAGGAAACGAATGTAAGATGAATGGATGAGTGCACTTAGGTTTTTTGTACTTTTTCATGCATATTTAAATCCAATAGCTTTCTCTTCCCGATTGAGGTTTTCTCCTTCTCGGTCGATCTCCGATCAAGGTCCGGTTGAGGTCCGATTGAGGAAACAGTAACCTGCCAAAACATTAAATGCTCCAACAGCTAGTGAACCGGTCGACCCCCAACTCGATCGATCGAGGCTGCCTTTTGCATTTCTTTGCTCCCGAACTTAGAAACCTATAAATTGAGAATTTCTCTTCATTTATGACATAGAGAACACTTGCAATCAATTGTCTACCTACCTGTTCTTGGCTTAAAAGCTCTCATTTCTTTCTTAGTGCATTAAATCATCACTTGCATATCTTTTAGTGCACCATTGTGAGTCATCCTAGCTTTGTTTTGTATGTGAGCTGTCTTTGAGCTAGGTTGAGGGATTTTTTCTTGTAAAACTTGCGTGTTAAAGCCTTCAAGAGGTTTGAATCTTAAAGAGATTGTGTAAGAGCCCATTGGAGCCGAAATCCAAGTGTAAAGGATTAGAAGCTTGGTTGAAACTTCAAGTTAGTGGAACCCTCACTTAGTTAGGAGATTGAGGAGAGTGGATGTAGGCAAGAAAGTGTCGAACCACTATAAAATTGGAGTTTGAATTCTCTAACTCTATCTTTTTATTTTTTATTATATTGTGCTTAAATTTGTTGTGTTGAAAAACCCAATTCACCCCCCTCTTGAGTGTTTTTCTCATTTAAGCATAACCTTTATTTTCTCACATATTTTTAGAGTATATTTGACAATGATTTTAAGAAACGTTTCTAATATTTATAATATTTAAAAAATAAATTTTTTTTAAGTGTTTGAAAAATTATAAATACTTTCTAAAATCATTGTCAAATGTACTCTTAGAATACGTTTGATACTAATTTTATAAAGCGTTTTTAACTTTTTTAATACTTGAAAGATACAAATTTTCAAGTACTAGAAATATTAAAACTTCCTAAAATTACTATTGAACGTACTCTTAGAACCCATTTGATAGTGTGTGGACCCCGTATTTATGCTCATGCGCTCCCACTCGATGACGAACTCGCTTTTTATTTGAAAAAGATTTATTTTTAGAAAATGACTTGGAGTTGCCACTTATTTTTGTTTTATTTTTAAAGGGTAAACAAAATAAGAAAGAAAATCCTAAGTGTGACTCCTTATTTGAAAAAGGTGGTATGTGAAAAACCAAATCTGGGCTTGGGGGTCAGGTTACTTATCGGAAGGTACAATAAAGACCGTAGCACCCCTCTAAGTCCCTAAAAACGGGTCTCTAGTAATAAGATGAAACAAACATGACAATTGGTAAGGAAATCAATGGATATCAAAATGAAATAATTCAATAATAAAGCGAATCATGCATAAGAATAAGTGAAATGAGAATGAGATCGTACCTTAGCAGCAATTAATAGTGCACTATCATGGAAACCTGGCTAGCTCAAGTATAAAATCATCACATGCATATCAAAGAGTAAGACAAAGATCAGACATTACTCATCAAGCATAACAATTGATAATCAGAACATAAAACTCATATGTGGGGCCCCCACCAAAGCCCAATCTATCTTGCATTAGTCTCACAAATTCCATTATTCTAAAATTATGAAAATTGCATTCATGCTTATGTAAAACCAAGAAAAATAGAAGATTATTTGAGAATCGGAGTGGAATTAAAACTGTTTGAGAGAAAACTGGATTTTTGAAATTTGTTTGAAAATTGAAGTCTTGGGAATTAAATTTAAGAATTGGAATTTTGGAAATTAAATTTGAAAGAAATTGAAAATTTTAAAATTATTTGAGAATTAGAATTATGAAAATTAAATTATGAAATTGGAATCTAGGAAATTATTTGAAGATGGTGTTTTCTTTTTCTTTTTTTTTTTAAATAATAATAATAATAATAGTAATAATAAAATAAATAAATGTGAAAATTGGAATTTCGGGAATTGGAAATTGAATTCGGAAATTGGAAAATTAGAATTTCGGAAATTGGGAATTAAATTTGGAAATCAGAATTTTGAAGAATTATTTAAAGATGGAATCTTAATAATAAATAAATAAATAAACAAGATAATAATAATAACGAAAATAATAATGATTGAATAAATAAATGTGAAAATTGAAATTTTGGAAATTAAAATTTTTTCAAAAATTGAGAATTAAATTTGGAAATCGGAATTTTGAAGAATTATTAAAGATGAAATTTTAAAAATAAACAAATAAATAAATAAATAAAATAATAATAATAATGATTAAATAAATAAATGTAAAAATTGGAATTTCGGAAATTGGAAATTAAATTTAAAAATCGGAATTTTGAAGAATTATTTAAAGATGAAATTTCAAAAGTAAATAAATAAATAAATAAATAAATAAAATAATAATAATAACGAAAATAATAATGATTAGATAAATAAATGTAAATATTGGAATTTTGAAAATTGGAAATTAAATTCGGAAATTGGAAAATTGGAATTTCGGAAATTGGAAATTAAATTTGGAAATAGGAATTTTGAAGAATTATTTAAAGATGAAATTTCAAAAGTAAATAACTAAATAAATAAATAAAATAATAATAATGACGAAAATAATAATGATTAGATAAATAAATGTAAATATTGGAATTTTGAAAATTGGAAATTAAATTCGGAAATTGGAAAATTGGAATTTCGGAAATTGGAAATTAAATTTGGAAATAGAATTTTGAAGAATTATTTAAAGATGGAATTTTTAAAATAAATAAATATATAAAATAATAATAATAACGAAAATAATAATGATTAAATAAATAAATGTGAAAATTGGAATTTTGGAAACTAGAAATTAAACTTGGAAATCGGAATTTTGAAGAATTATTTAAAGATGGAATAAAAAATTGAATTTGGAAATTGGAATTTTTTTGGAAGATTTATTTTAAGATGGCATTTTAGAAATTAAATTTAGAAACTAGAATTTTTGGAAGATTTATTTGAAGATGGCATTTTAAAAAATTAAATTTGGAAGTTAGAATTTTTGAAAAATTAATTTGAAGATGGCATTTTAAAAAAAATTAAATTTGAAAGTTAGAACTTTTGAAAAATTAATTTAAAGATTGAAGTGATTGAAAATTCGGAGTTTTGAAAGTTATTTTAAGAAAACAATTTGTGAAAACGTGTGAGACCAAAAAGGAAAATGGACATATATATTCTAGGGATGGCCCACCAAAAAGTCTTCCATTGATTTTATTGCAATGTAATGATTCCCATACAAGAAAAAAATAATAAAAAAAACCATCAATGGCTTTGAGAGCCTTCATTTTGGAAACCGGGTACTTGATGGCATTGGGATCAACCTCACCAACAGTTTTTGTCATCGACAGTGTAAGCTCCAAGCAGGACCTATTCTCATTTTTTTTAAGTAGTAGGCTGCAAGTTGGTACCGACAAGCTGGAATCAATTCCCACTCAGCCAAAAGGTTGTCTGCAGTGCCTAAAACTAAAGACGAAATGTTCTGCATGCAAACTCAAGTGCCATTTTTCTCTCTCTAAAATCTCTCCCTCTCTCTTCTCTATTCGTGGGTGGCTTGGTGGAGGAATTGGTGGTGGTTTGATGGGTATGGAAAATGGGTACATGCATGAGGGGTATGAAAGATGGGTATGGAGAAGCCATGCACGCATGGGGCTTCATGTATATGAGGAATAATTGGAATGAGATGAAGGTAGGTTAGATGGATGGTGAGAGTGATAGGTGGTTTAATGGGTATGAAAAATGGTTACATGCATGCATGAAGGTAAATGGGTAGCAAAGGAAGTGGGTTTGCAGGGTATTAAAAAAAATGGGTTTGACGAGTATGGAGAGTGGAAAAATGGTGAGATGAAATGAGCTACTGACAATGAATATGATGGATGGTGGACATGGGGAATGAAATGAAAAAGACTGAAAGTGGGTTGGGCATGAGCATTATTGGTGAAATGGGTAGTATGAGAAGTGGCTTAGTGGGTGTTGGAAAATGATCTTTTCGTCTGGGTACTTCTTAGGAATAACAGGCTTGATGATTCTCTCTTTGGTACCAGCAACAAGATCATTCACTGGTGACGGTCTCATCACGCTGGATAGAGACGAAAACAGTGTGTACACGAAGAGGAACCATGGTGCCATTTTCATTGTGATACTCAACAGTGACTTGAGTCTCACCATTCTCAGTAAGGCAGGCGCCAAGCTTGGTAGCGAGAACATAGCTTCATCCATTTTCACCAAATTCCAGGTCAAACAACCCACCACATAACACAGATATAGGAGTAACAACAAAGACAATAGCCGGGTCGAACAATGAGGATTAAACAAATACGAGAACATGAAACACGTGATGGTACAGAGCTCCATTTCAGGTGACATCCATGAGCTCAAAACAAGCAGGGTTAACAAAGAAAATAAACAAGAGTCTCATATATCAAGTTCAGAAACAAACTTACGCATCAATATTGCACAGAGAAAAGCAAGGAAAAAAAACAGAGTATGCACACAAAAGACTAAATATGACCATGACAAACAAATGACTCTTCCTATCCACACCAAAACAGCAAACCGATTCTCAGGAAGACAGCTAAAAATGAGACGACAAAGAAGTTGTAGTTGCAATACCTGGGAAAGCTCTTCTCAAGCAACCTTTCGCTCCCCCCTGTGAAACTCTATTTTTCCTCCTCTTCAAGCTCTCTCCCTCTCTTTCTCTCTCTCTCTTTCTTCCCCCCTCCCCCTGTCAGTTCAAAAAAATATTTTTCTTTTTATGCAATGTTGGTACCCGCCCCCTGTTTCAGCCGTCGTCCTCTCTATAACTCCAACTAGCTCTCTACCCTCTCTTCCTCCCATCCCATCCGTATGCCCAGAACAGCTCACCCACCAACTGTTCTTCCTTCACCTGCAAGCTCTTTTGGCTGCCCAAGAACGACTCTTTCTTAGGGTGGCCAGAAAAAATAATAAAAATAATAGAAAATAACCCATCCTACCCTGAGGGGGTCTACATAGTAATTTTAGGAAGCGTTTCTAGCATTTCTAACACTTGAAAAAATTTATAGTTAAAGTGTTAAAATACGTTTAACAATGATTTTAGGAAGTGTTTATAACTTTTCTAGTACTTAAAAGATGAAAAATTTTAAAATGTTAAAAAGATTAAAAATATTTCCTGAAATAAATATCAAACGCACTCTTAATAAATTGATTTGAACTTTAGGTTACAATTTTATCAAATAATAGTATTTTTTTTTTACTTTTGTGTAAATTTTAAGTAAATTAATATAAATTATTGTATATTTAGAGTATATTTAACAGTACTTTTATTTAAAGTGCTTTTAGTAAAAGTGTTTTTCTAAGATTATGTTTGGTTCCTAGAAAATTTGAGGGAAAGTATAAAAAAGGAAAAGAAAATAAAAACGAAAAATAAAAGAAAGGAAAAAAATGAAAAAAAAATAATTTAATAAATTATTTTTTATATATTTATTCATATTCATTTAACATATTATCCTCTATTATATAAAAATTAAACAATTTAAAAATTCATAAAATTTTAACTAATTTTAAGTATATTATATTTTCTTTTATATTTTTCATAATAAAACCAAACATAAAAAAAACTATTTTTTAAACATTTTTTTCTATCCTTGGTATTTCCTGAGAATCAAATGGACTCTTTCATACAATCCTTTGATATCAAAGAAAAATCCTACTACTTTTGTTATGATACAAAGAAAACGGGCAAAAATCTTATGGTTTCAAATATTATAATTCAAAAAATTTAGAATTTATTGAGACTTGTCGATTGGCTTATTGATTGATCAAAAAGGAAAAAGGTAGAAAACCCTAAATCTTCAAACACTATAATTATAAAAAGCGGGACTTAAAAGAAGCTTGAGACGTGAGAATTGGTTTATTGGTTTCTTTGAAAGCATCATTACATGCGACTCGTTTCAACTTGGCACTAAAACATGGGCAACATTGTGGAATTTAACTACTCATTGTTTCCATTTGACAAAGTGGTGTTTGGTTAATTGCTATATGAGACTTTCCATCATGAGTAATAGATATTTATGCCACAAACACGCCTTTTGAGACCCAAAACAGGACATCAATGTGAAGAATAGATTAGCATACTGTTCAAATAGCGGGGAACTTTTGGGTTAAAGAGTGGAAATATCCTTAAAAGAAAAAAATAAAATAGTGCTTTGTTTTGTAATATTTTTTAAACTAGTTTTAAAAAATAATTTTTTAAAAGTAGTTTTTGAAAACTGTTCTATAATATTTTATAAGATAAGAGTATGTTCAGGGACTTAAAATGTTTTTAACTTATTTTTAATAATTTTAAATATGCTTTAAAAATAATTTTTACGTCCACAGCTTTATTTTTAATTATTATATATGTTTGTATAATTATTTTTTAAAATTGCTCTAAAAAAACAAGCAAAAACAATAGAACAACTAAAAAATGTTATTTGAAAATATTATGTTTTTTAGTTTTTTTGTTTTCTAAAAACTGTTTTTAAAAACAGTACCCAAACGGGTCCTAATAAATTAATGTGAATAATAAGCACCATGGTGAGAGCCCATTTCATAGTGTTTTGAAATGAGCTAAAACATGTTTTATTATTAAAATTAAGTATTTAGGGATTCTTAAAAACTAGGAGAATTTCTCATAATCATTCCTATACAATCACTTCGATCCAAATGCTACTTGAATAATAAAAGTCCAATGGAGAAGCAAAAGGACCTATGATGAGAAGATCATAGCATGAATTCTTGACAAAATTGAATTCTTATATATCCTCGGTCCAAATGGTACATGATATCAATAAAAGTTAAATGATGAATCAAGAAGACCCACAATGTAGAAGATCATAACATGATTGACAAATTTGGATTCCTACATATCCCCTCATGTGGTGTATATATAAAAGATTAATCTTTATAGATATCATCACCTATATTTAGAAAGTTTTATGCTTTTGTATATCGGTTTGGATATGTGACTTTTCAAAAAATCATTTTTTCATTTCTATTCAAATAGATTAATCAATCAAGGTGCTATTCAAATACGTCAGTGTGGACCCCGCATTTCAGCTCATGCGTTTCCCACTCGATGACGAGCTTGATTTTTATTTGAAAAATTGATTTGTTGATTAAAAATGACTTGGAGTCGCCACTTAATTTTGTTTTATTTTTAAAGGGTAAACAAAATAAGAAAGAAAACCCTAAGTGCGACTCCTTATTTTGGAAAAGGTGATCTACGAAAAACCGGATCGGGCTCGGGGGTCAGGTTATTTATCGGGAAGGTACGGTAAAATACCATAGCACCCCTCTAAGTCCTTAAAGTCGGGTCTCTACTAATAAAATGAAGCAGTCAATACAATTGATGAGGGAATCAATGAATACTCAGAGTGATCGTGTACATGTGGGAATCTAAACATACATACAAAAAATGACCCAAGCGGGTGTGGACGCGTACCTGGATAGTGATCCATAAAGCGCTATCAAGAAGTGAGGTTAGTGTACAATTAAGGAATAATTTCGAAGCATGTCATAGAACAAAATAAAATCGATCATGCATGGCAATCAAATCAAACAAACAATCAATCCATCATAAGGAAATCGCATATGTCGGGCCCCCGCCAAAGCCCGATTTATATTGCATGAATTAATCTTACGAATCCCATTATTTCGGAATCATGAAGATTCATCATTTTTGCTTGTGTAAAAATCAAAAGAAATAGAACATTATTTAAAAATCAGAGTGGAATTAAAACTGTTCGAGAGAAAAACTGGGTTTTGAGATTTATTTGGAAATTGGAGTCTCGAAAATTATTTGAAGATTGGAGTCTTGAGAATTAAATTTAAGAGTTGGAATTTTAGGATGTCAAACTTGAAGGAAATTAGAATTTTAGAAATCGGAAATTAAGTTCGAAAATTGGGATTCAAAAAAATGTTTAAAAATGGAATTTTGAAATAAATAAATGGACTAATAATAATAAGGACGAAAATAATGATTAAATAAATGAATGAGAATGTTGGAATTTTTGAAATTGGAAATTAGATTTAGAAGTCAGAAAGTTTAAAGAATTGTTTAAAATAGAATTTTAAGATAAATAAACAAACTATTAGTGATTAAATTAATGTGAATATGGGAATTTTCAAGATTAGGAATTTAATTTGTAAATCTGAAGTTTTAAAGAATTGATTTAAAAGGGAGATAAAATACTAATGATTAAATAAATTAATGAGAATATGAGAATTTTCGGGATTAGGAATTTAATTTGGAAATCAGCGATTTTAAAGAATTTGATTTAAAACGGAGTTTTGAAATAAATAAATAAATAAAATACTAATGATCAAATAATTTAGTGGGAACATGAGAATTTTTGGGATTAGGAATTTAATTCGGAAATCAGAAGTTTTAGAGAATTTGATTTAAAATGGAGTTTTGAAATAAATAATCAAAATAATAATAATTAAATAGATTAATGTGAATATTGGAATTTTGGAATTAGAAATTAAATTTGAAAGTCGGAAATTTTAAAGAATTGTTTAAAGTGGAATTTTATAATACATAAAATAATAATAATTAAATAGATTAAAGTGAGTATGAGAATTTTCGGAAATTGGAATTGAATTTTAAAGATCGGAATTATGAAATATTATTTGAAGGTTGAATTTTTATAAATTGGGCTTGGAAATTGGAAGTTAGAAAGTTTGAATTAATAATAATAATAAGGTTTTGAAAGTTTGAATTAATAATAATAATAATAATAATAAGGTTTTGAAAGTTGAGTTAATAATAATAATAATAATGAGATTTTTGAAAGTTGAGGTAATAATAACAATAATAATGAGATTTTTGAAAGTTTGGATTAATGATAGTGAGATTTTTGGAAGTTTGGATTAATGATAATACTAATAATAATAAATAGACTTTGAAAGTTGAGTTAATAATAATAATAATAATGAGATTTTTGAAAGTTTGAGTTAGTAATAATAATAATAGGGTTTTGAAAGTTTGGATTAATGATAGTAATAATAATAATAAATAGATTTTGAAAGTTGAGGTAATAATAATAATAATAATGAGATTTTTGAAAGTTTGGGTTAATGATGATAATAATAATAATAAATGGATGGTGATTGTGTGAAATGATAATAATAATGATAATAAAAACGATAATAATAATTAACAATAATAATAATAATAGTAACCATAATAATAATAATAAACAATAATAATAATAATAATAACAATAATAATAATAGCAATGATAATAATAGTTAATAATAATAATAATAATAACAGTAACAATAATAATAATAATAGTAATAATAATAATGATAATAATAATAATAATAATAATAATAATAATAACAGTAACAATAATAATAATAATAATAATCAATAATAATAATAATAATAATAGTAATAATGATAATAAGTAACAATAATAATAATAATAATAGAGATAATATCATAAACCCCATACCCTTGAGCCCAAGCCCACGTCCAACATAAAGAAAACCCAATCCACAAGCCCAAGCCCGAATCCAAAACTAAACACAAAATTAGGCCTGGGCTGCAACTCAAATCTGAGCCCAAAGGCTTCATGGGCTAGCCCAATACAAAACACCAACCCAAAACCTATCTCCATCAAAAAATTGGGCCTAGTGCCCCAACTCAAGCCCAAGCCCAAGCTTCATCTTCTCCACAGCTCCTTCTCCACCCGAATATCATCCTCAAATGGAGCTCCCACCACCGGCGGCAAGATGGAGAGAAAAGTCGTGGCAGTGGTCCGGCGGCATCCAGAAGGTGCCGCCGTCACGGTGGCTTGTGCAAGTGCCCACATGGCTGGAGTGGTGATGGCGGCTGGTGAGGAGCAGTGGCGGCAGTCCCAGGGTGCTTGCAGCAAAGAAAAAAAATGAAGGATGGGGCGGCTCGCGTGCATGGGGCACCGCTTGCATGGGAATCCAAGATGGTGAAACAAATGGGTATGAAGATGGGTGGGGACATTATTGATAGCATGGACGGCTGATGATAATGGAGATATGAATCACAAAGTGGTGGGATGGGTATGAGGAGTTTAATGAGAGAAAGCGGGTGTGAGAAGTTCGATAAGTGCAAGTGAGAAGTGCATGAAGATTTTTGAGAGGATGGGAGGTGGATGAACGACCTGGTTCACTGAACCTCAGCAGGTTGGTTAGTGAAGGCATTGTTCCACTCAGACAAAAACAGAGTGATAAAGAGAGGGAGAAAAGCATGGAAATATAGAGTGAACCTAGCTATATTTCATGGGTAGTCAATAGAGCTGGGGGCAGGCATCATAAACATGGGACAAGAGCATGATTCTTTTATCCATATCAGGTTCGTGAATGAAGTCACGCGTCAAAATCGCAGGGGAAGCCCAGGAAGCCAAAGAAAAATTAAATAGAGCATACATACACATAAACAGCTTTAGCAAAACAAATCAGTATTTTTTGGTGCCCAAACCGATCAACAGAAAATAAATCATACCTATGAACCTAGAGAGTTTCTTCTGTGTGGCAGCCAAGGCCCCCCTGCTGCCTCCCGCTCCCCAGATATCTCCTTCTTCTTCTTTTCTCTTTTCCCTGTTTTCAGTCTTCCTCTGCAAGCCATGTCCGTATCCCGTCCCATCTGCCGCCCGAGAGCTATCCTCATCAGTCCCCCTTTCACTTCTAGCCGTCCTCGGGTCTATCTTTCTCCCCTCTTCTCGCTTCCAGCCGTCCTCGGGTGGATCAAGAAAGCAGAAAAGAAGAAGAAAAAAGAAAATGGATGAAAATAAAAAAAAACCCACTAATGCCCCCCAGTTGAGGGGGTCTACAGTCAGTCAATCGAGGTACGCTTCACACACTTTCTCTCTTCCATTATCTTATGCTCAATTGGTTGAGGTAAAACCTCAATCATCAAGAATTGATCAAACCGATTACTTAATTAGTTGAGGGTCAACCTTAATGATTACCTACTAGTACCTTAAAGCTATGTTTGGTTTATGAGATAGAATAAAATATGATATATATATCATAACATATGATTTTTAATGAGATATGATATCCTTGAATATATATATATATACAAATGAGATATATTATATTATATTTAATTTATGAAATGAATAAAAAATAATATGAAATATATATTATTTTCATCGTTTAAAATAAAAATTACACTACATTCAAATATTTTCTATTTAAAAAATGAAAATTTTGTTATGTTTAACAATATTCATGATTAAAATATTTAAACTCTGCCAATAATTTTTTTTATATTATGTTATCTAATATATAAAAATTATTTATACATCATATATTAATATTATTTTATAAATATTTTTCTAGTTTTTCTTTTTTAATCATAAATTTAATTTTTAATAAAAAAAATTATTTTGTAAAATAAATATATTAAAAAAATAAAAAATTGATAAAAAAAAAAATGAATTTTTGATACATGAGATATGTATATCTCATATCTTACCATGAGATTAACATATCCTATGTGAAATGGACGAAAAAAAAAAGGTGGATAATATATCTCACCACTTATCCTATCCTATGTTTAGTTGAACATAGGATAAGATAAGTGATGAAATAACTTATTATATCCTATCACCAACCAAACATGGGATATGATATAATATCCCATTTTTATCCTATTCAATACTATATCCAGAAAACCAAACATGACCTAAATGAATAATGATTAGTAAAATAGTTGAATCGATTACTCAACCAATTGAATCATTTTTAAAGGTTTTGGAGACCTCAAATGGATACTAAACTATTATTTTTTAAAATATTTATAATAAAAGCCTTACTAACAAAAATAAAAACACTCTACTCATAACCACTCCCCAACGGACTTTAATTGAGATAAGGTTTAATTTCTACATTTAATCATAAAAATGTTGTAGATTTAAATTATATAAATGCAAGTAACAATATAACAATAATATAATAAAAATCAATATAAAAATAATTTCAAATAAATTAAAGAGAGTAGGAAAGAGAAATTATAAACTCAAGATCTTTATAGTAATTTGATGTAACTTGACCTACATTCACTCTCTTCAAAATCCTAGCCAATTAAGGGTTTCACTATTTTGAAACTTCCAACCTAAGCCTTCAAGCATTAGAATTGAATTATGTTCCAATAAATTTTCTTGAATTTATGGTTCCAAGCACCCTCTTAGAATAAATTTTCTTCAAATATCTATTACAATAAGATTTTCAAGATAAAGTGTTCAAATTCTTCCCTCAAGTGATATCCCACACTAGAGCTCACCTCATAAAAGTTTACAAGAAATGATAGGAAATATGCTCATAAAATCTTAGTACAAAATTTAGGTTCAAATGACATAAGATAAATAAGATTGGAGTGCATTAAATGGATATACAAGTTTTAAATCAAAGCGCACTCAAAACACAACCCCGAGGCTCTAAAATATATTAAATACATATTTTGGAATGTTAATTTTTTTAAACAATGAAGTAGAAGTCTTTTTATAAGAGTTTAGAGGCCAACCTAGTCGTTACGCACATGTTGGGAGTTGACTGATCAAGCAATTGGTTCACCAACTATTGGAAGTCATAGAACATCAACCGACACTTGATTGAAATTCGATTGATCCCCAACTATTTGAGGCTTTGTCTTAACCAACTAGAAATATGTTATTGAAAGTAAGAGAGTACAAAATGCACATTGATAGGTCAAACCCAACTAACTCAACTAGTTCCTTGGACCCTTGACTAGTTGCATTGTAAAGCGGTTAGACAACCCAATTTAAGGTCTAGAACTTCTAACAATCTATGTTTAGCTTCTTAAAACCTTAAAAACAAATTTAGAAAGAATTTGACTTAATGTATTAATTAAAAATGAAAAATCATTCGATTTAAAAGAAGTTAAAACAAGTTAACACTTTAAATGATTTTTGGTGAAAAATAAAATATATGATCCTAATTCACCAACAACCTTACAAAAGGATCATAGACAAAATGATTTTGGTAGTACTTCTCTTTGAGGTCTTCTCCTTCAACTTAAATTTTTTTTACTTGATTTATTTTTGTAATACCCATTTTGAAAATCTTCTTATCTAAACATACTTAAGATATATCATTAATTTCAAATCTTATTTTGTTATTATTAAAATTGAGATTAAACAAACCTTAGTTCTATATTTTGTTATTATTAAAAATATAAGATTTTTTATATTTAATAAAGAAGTTCATTATTGTTATTAAAAAAAAAAGGGGTAGAAATAGTCCACGGATCACCCACGTAGCTTATATAGCCCTCATTTTTTTTTTTTTTATATTCAAATTACAATTTCCGGACATGAAACTGCAATCACACAACCACTTGAAACTCACCACCCTCCTGCTAAATTACGCCGAGCACTTCCAGACGAAGCAGCTCCTCCAAATCCAAGCCCAGCTCATCACTAACCCACCACTTTCTCTCCACCCAAATCTCATCGCCGTCAAGCTCATCGGCGCGTGTGCCGCCAATGCCAACCTGTACCACGCCCAGCTCATCTTCGCCCAACTCCCAAACCCCAACGTCTTCTCTTGGAACGCCATCATCAAAGCCCACATCAATTGTGGAGCATGGGAACACGCGCTCAACTGTTTTAACCGCCAACTCTCACTCCCCAGCGCGCCAAACCCAAATGAATATATATACACCTCGCTCATCAAGGCCTGCGCTGGCCTTGAGGCCATAGCCGATGGCCTCAAGGTCCATGCTGTTGTGATCAAATCTGGGCTTGATAACAACATCCACCTGGGAACTTCTTTAGTTGACATGTACTTCAAGTTCCGAGAACCCGCTAGTGCAGGCCAGGTGTTTGATGAAATGCCTCTGAGAGACGTGGTTTCTTGGAACACAATGGTATCTGGGTACTGCCTGTGTGGTGATTTAGAGTCGGCAAGGCGGGTTTTTGATCAAATGCTTGAGAGGGATGTGATTTCTTGGAATGCCATGATTGGCGGGTACGTTCAGAATGGGAAGTATTCGGATGCGATAGAGGTTTTTCATGAAATGCAGAAGGTGGGTGGTGTGGTGCCTGATGATGTTACTCTTGTGAGCGTGTTGTCGGCTTGTGCGCATGTCGGCGCACTTGATTTTGGGAGGTGGATCGATCGGTTTGTTGGCTGGAGAGGGAGGGGATTGAATCTTTATTTAGGGAATGCATTGATTGATATGTATGCGAAGTGTGGAACCATGGAAGAGGCTAGGAGGATCTTTGATGGTATGCGGGAGAGAGATGTGATATCATGGAGTACTATGATTTGTGGTTCGGGCACCCATGGTGATGCTGATGAAGCATTTGGGTATTACTCTAAAATGCTTGAATGTGGAGTGAAGCCGAATGAGGTCACTTTCATGGGATTGTTATCAGCATGCAGTCATGCAGGTTTGGTTGATAAGGGGATTGAGCTTTTCAGTAGGATGATCCAGGAATATAGAATTGTGCCCAAGGTTGGGCACTATGGGTGTGTGATTGATCTCCTTAGCCGTGCTGGTCGCCTGGATGAAGCAGAGGATTTGATCAATTCGATGCCAATAGAACCCAATGTTATAGTTTGGGGAGCATTGTTAGGTGGTTGTCGAATTCACAAAGATTTCAGGCGTGGGGAACGTGTTGCGCAGCATCTTCTTGAACTAGATTCTGAATACACAGGAAGCTATGTTTATATAGCAGGAGCTAAGGCTTCAGTAGGTAGGGTGGATGATGCAGCAAATTGTTGGCTGAGAATGCAGCATAAAGGGATAATAAAAGATCCTGGTTGCAGTAAGATAGAGGTTCATAATACTGTTCATGAGTTCAAAGAATGTGATAACACCTCTAGTGGAAAGGATATTCGGCTATTTTAATAAACGATGTTGAATCATGAAAAAAAGAGAGAGATACATGCTCAATGCATTGATGAACTCCAACAATAGAGTAGTGGCACAAGGAGCAGGAGCCATGAATTGCTTGACGAGAATATCGTGGACCTGGGTCTTTGTCTTTTGTTGCCAGTACTCTCTGCATATCTCTACTCATCTACACAAGACTACAAGAGAATCAGGTAATTTCTCCACAAACATAAACCGGATAGAATGAAATCAATGGCTATGTATGGGTCCTAAGGCCAAAAAGAATAAGTGGAATTCAACTGAAACAAACCCTAAATCAAAGATGTAATATTTAGAGTAGAACTTAAGCTTAAAAATTCCATGATTCTGGATTCTCAGCTAGAGTGATATTTCAGCCTGTCAATGATTTAGTAGCAAAGCTTTTGGTGTAATGTCCAAAACAATTTTGGATTGCACCACTAGCTGTGCCGTTTCTGGCAAATCTTTTACCAATTATCAGTACTGAACAACTCTGAAATGAGAAAAATCAAACTGACGAAAGTTCGTAATGTCTATGCATCTAGCTATTAGTTCATTCAAGAAAAAAAAGCCAACTCCTATGAAATGTATATACCAAAACAGTAAAACAGGATGCAGATCAAACCTTCATCGATCCCTTGGCCGATTGTAAGCTTTACAACCTGTCTGTTCCTAAACATCTGTCATGGTTTTTTCACTAGCCAAGGACCGAGAATCCTGAGTGCTTGATTGCTCAAGCCAACCTCAATAATTCATGAGTTCTCATAAAGAAAAATCCTAAGAAACAGTATTAATGATTCTTCCCAAGGAAAAAAAGTCATTGTATATGTTTTCATGACAATTCCTGGGCCTTTCTCTCGAGACACTTAGGGGCACTCCTCTGATTATTGATAAGCTTCTTTAAACTTTCTATACTACTATCTTCATACTGATAAGCTTCTTTAAACTTTATATACTACTATCTCCATACTGATAAGCTTCTTAAAACTTCCTAAATAGTTCATGGACAAGAATGCTACTGAAATCAAACTTAAGATAAAACGAAAAACCATGAATGAAGGTGTAACTTATGGACACATGAAGTATACTCCTAGATATGCTTCAATTCTCAAGCCGTAGAAATGCTTGAAGAAGAATGTCCCAAGACAGTTCAGATAAAAAATACAGTTAGATATGGAACATTCAACCGAAGTTGCAAAGGTTCCCACATTTTATCATTCCATGCCCTAGACTGAACATAGAAGAATACTTGTTGCTACCTCTCATGAAGCTAAATTTAGACATACAAGCTCACACACACAAAAGCTATGGGAAATTGAACTGAAATTGCAAATATTTCCACATTTTATCACCTATGCCCTGTCACGTAGAATACTTACTGGTATTTCTGATTAACATAAATATATACAAAAACATACACACACAGAAGGATATGAAATGTAGCACCTGGTTCTCTGAGCTGTCCAAGACTTTGTAATACATGCATCCTTAGCAAAAACCATCAAAATGATTTGATGCAATGCCTTGTTATTAGATAATGTAATGAGTCATTGTAAGGCAACCAAACAACTTAAAAACCACTAGATTCACAAACTGGCTTCAATCTAAATGAAAAATAAAACCTTGTCATGAACTACAACCATTACAAGACTTAGAAAATGCAACGAAGCTGGATTTTAAAACATTGGAACAGAACAAAAGGAAAAAATAAAAATAAAAAAAACAAGAAGCCAAATACTAATTTATGCGTTTGAGGGGTCCAGTTTTGCATCCACACTTGGTCAGCTTGCACCATGGTGTTAATGATCCCCTCGTGTGGCTTCCTCAACTTTTGCTAGGGTTTTGGATTCTGGGACCTCGAATTTCAGGAAAAGTGACTTGATTTGGGGCATGACCCGCTAGGAAGAGTACAGCCTCATTACAACTTCTTCAACTTCTTCCATCCGCATTAAGATCCAGCACACCAATGTGCCCCTCTCTTACTATACAGGAATATTTTGTGAGGTTTTTACCTGTAATCTCTTGAAACTATGTATAGGGTGTTGCTTATTGAAAAGCTTATCTGACTAATCATGAATTGTTCAAGTTTCAAGCTATTTTTGTAAAATTGGTTGGTTTTCACTTTGTTGCATCAAGGAATGCCAGGTACAACTGCTTATGCTGGCTTTTATGAGACTTTTTCTCCAAAAAAGAGAGAATGCCTTCATAACAGCAGCATGGTGCAGTTGGTCAGCGTATAGGGCAGTTTGCAAAGTTGATGGGTTGTTATGTTATTGGAAGTAAAGAAAAGATGCCGTAACACCTCATACTGGTGTCACAGAAAACAGAATGAACACTCACACAAATGATCTTCAAGGCACCAATCATCATTAAACCATTGTAAATTTTGTTACCTGCTTGTCACCAGGTGCTTCCCTGAAGGCATTGATGTCTATTTTGATAATGTTGGGGGGAAGATGCTTGATGCAGTGATCATCAACATGAGAACCTGTGGTTTTATTGCCACATGTGGGATGGTTTCACTATTCAACCTTGAGCAGCCTGAACATTTCTAAGCAAGTCTGCGAGGATTCCAGTCTAATGAAGACTATCACGCTTCTATCCCGAGTTGCTGAACGCCTTAATGCCTTACATCAGAGAGGGGAAGATAGCACATGTGGAAGATATAGCTGGAGGCCTTGAGAGCAGCCCTGCAGCTCTGGTAGGACTGTTTAGTAGCTGTGGAAAACAAGTAGTTGTAGTTGATCATGAATGATCTGTCTTCATCCTCATCCCCTATTTGAATGAAGGCATGACAGGCATTGTCTAGTAAGGGCTTAAAGCTTTTCCTATGAACCCCAAAAGAGTCTATGAAGAAGTTTTCAAACCTTTAAGCAAGAAGGGAAGTGTTTTCAAATATACCTAGTACTGGAGGAAATTTACATCAAATCAATGAAGTTGTACTAAGACACAGTGACAGTGATTTAGTGAGTTTTAGTAATTATCATCTTCCACATGATTGCCATCAGCAGTTAAGTTTGAGGTTCAACTTCAACCTAGTGGTGTCTGGATCTATGTTGTTTTTACTTGTGCCTGTTTGTCAGCTTTTTCTACTACAGTAAAAAATCTGATAGATACATTACTTGCCTTAAGTTTTCTAAGCTTATTTAAGTCATGGACAATGGTTCACCTGGAATTGTTCATACTAGGCAGATTGCATGGCGGGTCCTCACAGCTGCAGAGGTCTTCAGATGTACCCTTCCTGTTGCTGTATGCTGGTGAAATCCAAAAAAGGCATTTTGTGATTCTAATTTCATACTTGCACCATACTGCATTCCAACACTTGCTGAGTAAGGCTGAAGAAGAGTTCAGGTTTGATCATCCAAATAGGTGGTCTCGCCATCCCTTGCTGAGCAGAAATCTTCATTGATCTCACCTGTAGCTTGAAGGGCTCATGAGAAGAGAAATATACTAACCTACCTTAGCTAGAACGCTTGAAATCTCTAACACCACTGACCCAAAAACTAATCTCTCTAGTTTTCGATTAAGAAGATTTTTTCATTGTCAACCCATGTAAAATCTCTCTTTCTAATCTCCTCAACGGAGAAGATTCAATTCATTCTGTTTCCCTGGTGAACACATTGTATGAGTGACAACTCACAAGCTGCAGATACATCTGCTGTTGAGCAACCAAATAAAATCACATACTCATTTTCACAACTGACCCTGGATATAGCATAGTACTAACCTACATAGATGCCCCTCGTATCTCAGTATCATCTGATCTTCCAAGTTCTGTGAATGCTTCAGGTAGCTCTGGAATGATACCACAAGCAAGAAAACAGAAATGCCAATATCACCATTCCAGTGCTAAATAGAAGGCATGAGAAGATTTATTTCCCCTTTGTATGCAGGGTCATCTACAATTTGAGTTCTTAAATTTGCAAAAAATCAAAAGCACTTTCATTCCCATAGATAAGAAAGGATTTTATCTACATAGGATCAAAATAAATTGAACTACATCACAAGTTTAACAAGTTGTGCTTATCCATAATTCATCCAAGCCAACATTGATGCATCCTTTTGGAGAAGCCACCTAATCTGCCAACCAAATCCATTGATACTTCTTTATGCAGCTGCCTTTGGTTAGTTAATTCAAATCACAAGCACTTAATTCTCTCAAACTTGAGCCACAAAATCGATTATTTTCAGGAACAAATCCACAATGGAATATTGAAATTCAGCAATAAATCAAAATTTCAGCAGGCACTCAGAATTTGATGCAATGGATTGTTATTAGATAATGTATCGAGTCATTGTAAAGCAACCAAATAAGCTAGAAACCACTAAATTCATAAACCGGCTTCATTATAAATGAAATAAAACCTTATCATGAACCGCAACCATTACAAAGACTTAAAAAATGCGACAAAGATGTTTTCTGAAACATTGGAACAGAACAAAAAGAAAAAGAAATTCAAACACTACTTTCTGCGCTTGAGTGGTCCAGTTTTGTACCCACACTTTGTTGGCTTGCCCCATGGTGTTAAGGAACCCCTCCCATGGCTCCCACCACTTTTGCTTCGCCCCTCTCCTCCTCCATGAGGATGATCTACAGGATTCATCGCTACACCACGAACCACCGGCCTTCTACCCAACCACCGGCTCTGCCCAGCTTTCCTAAGCTTCTTAGCCCCATGACCCGGGTTTGAAACAGTGCCAATAGTGGCTCGACATCTTGTATCGATCAGTTTCTGGACACCAGAAGGCATTCTCACTAAAACGTATCTTGATGTTGGCTCTTTCAGTAGCTTTGCAGATGTTCCAGCTGCTCGCACAAGTTTTCCACCTTGACCCGGGTTTATCTCAATGTTATGGATTATAGTTCCAATTCTCATTGCTGCAAGTGGCATGCAACTTCCAATTTGGGAATTTATGTCCAGACTGAACATCTGGTTCATCATGCTCTCGCGGAAAGCATCATGAGGCGAATCCTTTGCAACTATGAAGGAAACAAGAAGCAAAAGCACACACATTATGTTCTGTTGGGTTTCTGATATATGAATAATACAGGAAGTTACAAATTTGATTTCTAATTTTTTTCATCATATAGGACCCGAACTCGCCCCCACCAACAAAGAAAAAAAAAAAAACTGCATTCTAATGCAAATGGAACATGGGATTTCAAATTTTGCCTCCTCCTTTCCTCAGTTTTCTCAGGGACAAATCAACACAGTTCTGTTTGGTTGTAGAGAAAATATTAGAAAGAGGAAAAAATACAGAACCTACAAGATTACAGTTATATGAGCTTAGTTAAATTGATTATTTTAAAAAGAAAAAACAACATCATCGATATGATTCCGTTTATCTGCAACCAAAAGGATTGCAATGTTCTGTTTGGATTCCGAGAAACTGTCAGGAGTGGAAAATAAAAATAATAACTTTTCTGTCTTCGATTTTCCAGCTGAGCGCACTCCAATTGCCTAGCACAGTGAAATCTTAGTTTTTCTTTTCAAAGAACCAAAACAATAAATAATGTAACAGATCAAAATTTTCCTTTCTTCTCTCCTCTGCTTTCCGAAACCAAACAGAATGCATTGATTTTTTTGTTTAAGAAAAAAAATAAAAAATCACCCGCCATTCAGTTCGAATTCTGATCTTTTTAAATAAAAATGGCTTGAGATCAAACATTTCTTTGGATTTCCAAGATTTTCTCACCAACCAAACAAATCAAACTAATAATAATAATAATAATAATAATAACATGAGAAGGGTACCAGAGGAGAGATTGCGATGACTAGGGTTGGCAACGGAGGGGAAGAGAAGCCTCTTCAAGAGAGTTGACGAAGCCGCGCGAGCTCTCACCAGGGCCATTGACGACGTCGTATTGGATTACACGGCCAAAGGGCTGTTCACCTCACCTCACCTCACCTCAGAAAAATAGGGTTTCCAGGATTTTCTTGTTTCAGGTTATCGTTATTGCCAAGGCTCATTTCCTCATTTTGCTCCCTCCAAGGCGTTAATATTAGTCCCCTTGGGAGTAACACATCTTCAACATCAAAATTGTCTATGGGATAAGTTGTAATTGAATTCAACAATAATTTTATATAGTAACCAATTTTTAAATATTTTTAGTGATATTGAAAATGTTTTTTAAATAGATAATTTATTTTATTGATTGAATGATATATTTAATTATTGAGTTATTTTATTAAAAGGATATTTTAAAAATCTAAATTTTGAAATTTAATCTCCCATCATTTTTTTATGTCTCACGTAAATAAAAATATCTTAATTATTTTTTAATAAAAACAATTTTCTTTTTTAAAATATACATATAAATACTTGAAATGATAAATTATATTTATATAAAAAATAAGTTATTTTCAAGAACAAATATTAAAAAAAATATTAAATTCATAATTTGAGGATTATTTTATCATTTAAATTAAATATTTTTTAATTCATTTAATTGATGTTGAAATACATTTCATATTTTCTATTTTTAAAGCTTGAAGAAGTAGTTTCAATTAAATAAGATATTTTCTTTTTTATATAAAAAATTCTATATTTTATATTTTCTAAAACAAAAAAATTGAAATGTTTGAATTAACAAAAATATTTAATAAAATATGAAATATGTCTAATTGTAAATGGACACATTTACCCTCGGGATTTTTCCAATTTTTCAAATCTGCCCAGGCCCGTTTACTCTGGGAAACAAGGACAGAATGGTCATAGACATTACCAAATCAACAACGCTCAGTAGAAATGTACAGGCCACGTAGAGACGACTCCAAAAAACAGAGTCGCTTTCTCCTCCATTTTCTCCATGGCTTCGGTACAGTCAATCCGCTGTGTAAACCCTCGTTTGGATTCTAACCCCCATCTAGGGTTTTCCAGAGCCCTATGGCTTTCACTACCAATTTCAAAGCTCAAGAATCCACAGTTGGGGAAGCTGGTGGTCTCTGCAAGCAGCGCTGAAAACGGGGTCGGTTTCAATGACAAAACCGCCGCTGTTGCCAACCCTGCGCCTTCTGCAGCCAGGTCCAAGTATGATTCCGCGTTTTCATATGAAGATTGTGTTTGGGTTAATAATATGTGATGGCATGTGTGAGTTATCAAATGGGTTTTTGCTAACTTTTGTTATATTGTTCGTTATCTTGTTTTAATTGGGATGACTTCTTGTTTGTGAATTGTCATGTAAAGACTGTTGTCTTGAGTTCATCTTCGGGGATTTCAAACTGGGTTGTGCTAATTTTTGTTATAGTTTGCGGGTTTTGATTTATCATTGATGTAGTTGCTTTTTAGTTTCTATCAAGGCGATTTTGTTATTAAACTGCTTAAATTTGATTGGTGTGTATCTTATTCTGGTAATTTACCTATGTTTTTTTTGGTTGATCACGCAGTTTTACTCAACAATATTTGTTTTGTCATATATGTGAAATTAGGCTTGATTTTGCTTATTTTTGTTGGATTTTTTCATTTTGGTTTATCAGCTATTGTAGGTAGTTGATTAAGATGGTTTTGTTGCCACCGGTTTTACTTTAAATTTTTACATATGTTTTTGGTTCAGGTCAGGATAATTGGTTGCAGTAATGATGAAGTTTTCCAATTTCTTTTATGCGCTAGTTGTACGTTTTTATGATATAATTTCTGGTTTTAGTTATGCTTTTGCGTTTGCGTTTATTTGAATTATCATATTAAAGTTGCCTTCAATGACACCGGGTTTGATCAGTTCAGCAGTTTAATTTCAATATTTTCTGTTAATTTATTCTGGATGTTTATGTGTGTCTATGCAATTTTATACTCTACACTACCTAGCCTTGAAATGCTTATTCTTTTAATCTGTTGATTTCTTTTCTAAATCTAGAGTGCGGCGCCACACAATTTCAGTATTTGTTGGAGATGAAAGTGGAATGATTAATCGAATTGCCGGGGTCTTTGCAAGAAGGGGATATAACATTGACTCCCTTGCTGTTGGTCTGAACAAGGACAAGGCGCTCTTCACTATTGTTGTCTCTGGAACTGAAAGGGTGTTGCAGCAAGTTGTAGAGCAACTTCACAAGCTTGTGAATGTTCTGAAGGTTTATCTATTGCATTTTCTTTAATCTTTTAACATGATATATTAATTTTCAATTTTCAACCACACAGATTTGTTTTTTTTCCATTGGGAATTTTTGTTCTCCTACTTGATATGTTAAATCTTTCTTCAGTCCGTGCTTGTCTGAAATTAATGTAAAAATTAAAACATGTAGGAACATAAGTATCAACTTTACAGATTGACCTTAGGCATAGTATGCAGTGATGGGGATGGCATGCTTACCATGAAACCTTAAAGTTGTTGATCCTTTCTGCCTATTTGCAGATTGGGTATCCTTTTAATTTTCTTCAGACTCTTTTGCTATTTGTTTAGTTTTCCTCTTCTTATCCCTTAGGGATGATAACTTTTGTGTATGTGTCTCTCTCCCCCCTAATTTTCTATATTTAATTTGTATTTAGGTTGAAGATATCTCAACTGAGCCGCATGTAGAACGTGAACTGATGCTCATAAAAGTCAATGCGAATCCCCAGTATCGTGCTGAGGTAATCACAATTTGATGCTGGGACATTGAACATTGAAGGTCTTCGTTGATTTTTTTTTTAATCTGCACTTGCTTCTTGCGATGTTCATTATCTTATTACTGAATTCCATTTCTTTGTTTTAACCTCCAGATCATGTGGTTAGTGAACATTTTCAGAGCGAAAATTGTGGATATCTCAGAGCATTCAGTAACCATTGAGGTGATAGCCAATCTCTGCTGGCCTTTTCTTTTAAATTTTAGCTGGGGGATTTTAACTCTTAACAGGCGTTGTTGTCAAGTTGTGTAAACCAGTTATGTTGTGGAAGGATTCTGATTTGGCTGAAAGTGTGTACAAGTATTTATAAGCATATGTGACAGTCAAAAGGTTATGGTCTATAACTGATTACATTGGGAGAAAGCTTTATACCCTTTATAGTTTCTTTGTGTTGTAAAATTGAATTTTTCCTTTAAGCATTTCTTGACAAATGAGAAGTCAGTGTAGTTGGCCAAGAGTTTGGCCAAATGAAATGCTGTATAATTTATTTCTGTAGGATCTTGTTAGTGTCAATCCACTTTTTAAGTTTTGGTAGTTCTGCTATGATCAAGTGATTTAAATTAGGTTAGCATCCTTACATTATGTTGTTGTCAATCTTCTTATTCCACCTTCAAGGTAATGTGAACCAGCCCAGCATAACAAATGTTGAAGTCAATCACATTGATTCTTGGTAAAAGATTTCCTTGGTAAGGAACATCAGTTGAGATTGTTACAGCCTTGAATGTGTCCTGTGTCTAGCTAGTGTGGTTGAGGTTCATGCAACACAAAACATAAGAAAGAGTTAAACACATTACACCTGATGCTTTTATTTTGCACGGGATAGAGAATACCTCAATAGTCTCTTTTAGTCCTGTAGAATTCTATAGACAAAGTTTAACACAACACAGAAACTTTAACATAACACAATGAAGCAAAAACTGAAGTTAAGGGATTGTGATCCCATAGGGGCTTACTCTCGATTTTCTAGGTCTTTCTGTGCTTCCTAGAAGCATATCTTTTCTTGTGCTTTGTTCAAATTTTAATCAAGCGGCTTTGCATCAATATAAAGTGTGTTTATGGGACTTTATCAGGTTCTTATACTATGTCTTTGGTGGATTGAGCATTTGCATGTTCAATTAAATTTGCACTTATTATTATTATTTTTTTTGATAGGCAAAAGAGCAATAAATATATTAAAGAGCCAAAAAAGGCTACACCAAGTACATAGGAAGTGTACATGTGTGCACCAACGAAAGAAAAACACAAAAACCCTCCTCTTATTGGCAACCTAACCAATCGATAAAATCAATCATAGAGAAGGACTCTTGCCCTAGACCCCATTTGATCCATTCTAAAAAGTTACATAGAAAAGGGAATTTTAGCTCTTGATATGGAAGTTCAACATTATCAAAAGCCCTTCTATTCCTCTCTTTCCAAATAGTTCAAAACAAACAAAGAGGAGCAACATTTCATGCCTTCTTTCTCCTCTTCCCAATGGATTGGCTATGCCAACTAAGTAGCGTTGCTTGGATTGAGGTATGCAACACCCAAACCACTTCAAAAAAGGAGAAGACCAACTATCATAACAAACTTGCCTTAGAACAAAGAAGAAGGATGTGATTGCAAGATTCCTCCTCACCTTTGCATAGAAAACATTTGTTGACCAAAGTCCAACTTCTCCTTTTCAAGTTGTCCACAGTTAGAATCCCTTTCCAAGTTGCTTCCCAAATAAAAAAACTGGCTTTTATTGGAGCCCAAGAATTCTAAATAAGCCTTCTCAGGAAAGAATCTAAACTCCTTTGAATCATCCCATCATAGAAAGATTTAACTGAAAACTAGCCTCCCTTGGTAGCCATCGACACCACCTTGTCATCACCTTCCTACTCATTGATTTACCATGCAAACGCAAAAAGAGTACTTCAACACAACGTCACAACCTAACTCCTAGTCTTGGAAATTCCTTACAAACGGGGGTTCCAACATCCACCAAATTCAGCCTGCTCCCAAGCCTCCTTTGAAGTGGCTATAGCGAACAAAGAGGTCCTCAAAGGGGTGTCCCCACACCAAATGTCTTTCCAAAATCTTACCCTTCTTCCATTGCCCAAAACATAGGAAATCTTGCTTTTGAAAGCATCCCATCCTCTCCTTATAGCCTTCCACAATCCTATGCCATAACCCTCCCTCGCCTCCAAAGAGCACCAACCCCCTTCCACAATTAAATTTTCACTTTGACTTGTTTTGCTTGATTTTTCAAAGATTTAAAAGATAATTGCCCCTTGTTGTGGGTGATCCAGGTAACTGGAGATCCAGGGAAGATGGTTGCTGTGCAGAGAAATTTAAGCAAGTTCGGAATTAGAGAAATTGCTAGAACTGGAAAGGTTGGATGTTTCCCTTTGAAATACTTTATAATATCTTTCAGACATTTATTTTCTCTTCTCATGATTCATCTTCAGAATCCTTTTGAGCATGCATTTCATGTATCAGTGACTGAAACTTTTTCTTGTTGTAGATTGCCTTGAGAAGGGAAAAAATGGGCGAGTCTGCTCCATTTTGGCGATTTTCAGCATCTTCATATCCTGATCTTGAAGGAGAAATTCCAGAAAACACTTTTGTGGAAACCAGAACTAAAACACTCAATAGTGAATCTGATGCATCTGTTGGAGTAGGCATTTCAATAACCTTTGCATGCAATCTTTTTTTTTTTTTGGTTGTCCAGGCCTGGCAAATATTTCTTGGATGTGTATATGAGGGTGTCAAGTATAAAGTTGGTTTATAGCTATTTTTTGTGTTGATAAATGCATAATTTTAGAATCTGACATTGATTTAAAAACATTAGAAGTTATGGTTTATTTATTCAATCTTTCACTTTTGTTTTATCATCAAATTATACATGTCTTTTTAGGATATTTTTTCATTCATTTTTTTTTTTCATATTAGAGCCATCCAAGAGCAGGCCTTTGGATGTATGGCTTCTATTAGACACACACACAAAATAATGTATAATCTGCCAGGTGCCAACATCCTGTGATGGGCCTTGTCTGGAAACTCTTTAATTTTATTTCATGTGATCCAACCACTCAATCTTATACATTCTTATATCCTTTTGAACCAAATGCAAATTATTATTCTATTATTAATAATGCAATTGTTGCCTGAATGAAGAATCACAATTCTCCTTAATTGAATGCACACATCTGTATCCAAAATTGAATTTTACTATATCACTATTGTTGGCCAGCATACCAAAAAATCATACATAATTCCTCACGTTTAGATAGATGTTGCAAAAATATTGCTATGTCCACCTTTTGAGTAGGTGACTGTTGTTTGGACATATTTGATTGTTATACTGTGCTCACTCTGTGCTGCATTGGGCTCGATTGGATAATTTCTTACTTATTCCGATATTATTATAACTGTTGACCAAGTGTTTGATATATTTTTCTTTGTTCATGAAGGGAGATGTTTATCCAGTGGAACCATCTGATGGGTTCTTATTCAATAAAGTTCTTGATGCTCACTGGGGTGTTCTCTATGATGAAGATGTAAGGAAGCTTATTGCTGCTTCTGATCCTTTTGCATTTGTTTCTTTAAGTTTGTGGCATCATTGTTCTCAAGGAAGTGCATGCAGAATGACTACTTTTAATAAGCACAACTCTTACTTCAATGAAGGCTTTAGTATCCAATCTGATTAGTTACCATAAAAAAGTTTCAAAAGTATTTTGGTTTTAATTTTCAATTTCTTGATTAAAAATATGGATTGAATTTTTTGAGTGATAACAAGAAACTTTGTTCCTGGTTCTAAGGGGCCTTTTGTGCAAACTTGAAAATTAGCTGAGTAAATTTGTTCTCTTTATCTTGGCTGCCCAGCATAACATAAGACAGTTCAATGGGTGGTTCTTTAAGTTTTGCGAAATTGCTGTAGATTGCATCCAGGTTTGAACTGCAGCACTTGCATCCAGGGATAACCAAACATGAGGATGATGGTTGTACTTTGCTGAACTGATACCCCCAAACAGCCCTCATGAAAATTAGCTTACAGCTTCCAAGTCTGAAGCTTGTATGTTACTGCATTCTTTGATGGAAAATTGGACATCTTCTAGACAATCTGAGGATTCTTGTTTTAGAAAATCTAGAGGATTCTATACAAGCTCTAAACTGAGTTTCAGAAAGTGGTTCATATATTCCTTTGACAATTGGTGGTTGAGAAATAACATGATTCTTTGCATCGGATCTTAGATGGGGAAACACTAATGATCTGGGTTAATATTTTTCAGACTAGTGGCCTTCGTTCACACACTCTATCCATGGTTGTAAATAATGCTCCTGGAGTTCTTAATCTTGTTACTGGGGTTTTTGCAAGGAGGGGATATAACATCCAGGTATCTACGTTTTGTTCTTTTATTTATTTATTTACATTTATTTTTATTTTCTTCATGACCTTGATTTCTTGTTATCAGAGTCTGGCAGTTGGTCATGCAGAAGTTGAGGGTCTCTCTCGCATTACAACTGTTGTTCCTGGTACAGATGAATCTATTAACAAGTTGGTGCAACAACTTAAGAAGCTAATAGATCTTCATGATGTGAGTCTACTTAACCAGTAAGAGGGATGCATTGGTATTAGAAGTAAATATCATTAATCAGATTCTGTTATTTTGTTGTTTCTGCAAGGACAGGGGATAATGCCATCTTTGTTTGCCTATGTGTGGGTGATATATCTTTCTTCATGAGTGTTGCATATGCAACGTGCTGTGTAACATATGGTTATAAGCATTATTAAGAGTTTATCTATTTATTGTTTACTATTATTTTCCCCTATCTCTACAGGGATTGGTTAGATGCATAGACACCCACCACCAGCACCTGGCATTGGCCATGGCCAACCAACAGACCCACCTCTCCCCCGTTTGGGGATGCTGTTGAATCTCTCTGTAACTTTTATATGACTTGGTCCCCCAATTTTGTTTGCACATTTTAACTGATCCCCCACAGAAGTAGTGTTTTCACTTTGGCCCCTCCTGGGGAAAGTTCCTGGTTTTGCCACTGCACACATCTGCAACTGTAAAATGCTTCTGAGTCCATTTAACATTGGGAGAAAGTAGAAGAAAACCAGAAATGAAAAATTGTAATAAGAAGTGGATAATTTTTCTATTGGACACCCTGTCAAGCTTGAACATCCTGGCATATCCAAATTTGTGTTCAGCTTGCCTCTATAGATGAGAATGGGATTAATTGAGCAGAACTGCAAGTTAGAAGGCTCTTTGTTCCTAAATATGCTTGCTTAGGAAAATTTTAATGGGAACGATCTGCATCTAAGTCTCATACTTGAAGGACGAGGGCCAAAGTAGCTCAACTTGACATGTGGTTTATGTCTAGTATCGTGATATTGTCACCAAGTGTGTGCAAGGTTGGGGATTGGCAATTTATAGATCTTTCCACCATATTTTAAAACCTTAGTTTCTAAATTTTTGTTCACTAAAATATAGCAGTGAAGCATTTGCACTATATTTGTCTGCTACCATATATCCTAGGTAGAACATTCATTTTGAAGATTCCTTTTCTCATACTTGCAGGCTGAATGTACCATAGCACTCTTTGTAGTTCACAATTAGATGAATGATTGCTATTGAAATTGACACGGATATCTCTTTAATTGTAATTGCACTGGATGAAATAGTTGTTGGTTCCTTCAGGTTCGGGATATTACCCACTTACCCTTTGCTGAGCGAGAGTTGATGTTGATAAAGATTGCTGTGAATGCTGCTGCTCGGCGTGATGTCCTTGATATTGCCAGCATTTTCAGGGCCAAAGCCATTGACGTGTCTGATCACACAATAACCCTTGAGGTGAATATCTTTCACTATAAATATGATCTTCATTCAAGTAGTGTCTTACCATGAGTCTTATCCTCTCTTTGCAATGACATCAAGCTCTTAAGTATAATCTGGGATTGAATATTTATACTTAATTTGGATTATGTATAATCTTATATATATAGATATGTAAATGACCATATTCTTTTTCTCTGGGTCTCTGAGTAAGCTACCAGAAGGATGGCTCTTGAAATGTGAAGCTGAAGCACTCTGATAATTTCTTACACTAGATGGAAAATCTCATTCTATTGCCATTGCTACAGGCTATCTTTCTTTGGCTTTATGTTTTCTTTGGCTTCTTCCACTATTTTCTCTCCTCTTAGTTGGTGATACTTACGGTATTGCTTTTGATGCTTGTACCAGCTTACAGGAGCTTTAGACAAAATGGTTGCTCTGCAAAGGCTGTTAGAGCCCTATGGCATTTGTGAGGTCTGTCTTGCGATCTTGTTTTGATATTTATCAAATCTTTTTATATTTTCAGTTTACCTAAACTCAACTCACTCTCTTAATCAAGCTGCAATTGGGTTCTTCAGACTTCATTTTTCGTGTTCTTCTTTACCCATCTTAACTATACTGTTTACAAGCTCTCACTCTCTCTCACAGCAACTACTTACAATTGCATTGATAATGATTTTTCTGCCTTTCTATAGGTGGCACGAACTGGGCGGGTGGCGTTGGTGCGTGAGTCGGGTGTGGACTCCAATTATCTCCGCGGTTATGCATTTCCTCTCGAGGCTTAAGGAAGGTTGCTGCAATGGAGGAGTGAAGAACACTTGAAAGCTGCGGTGCTTCTATATGCCATGGAAGTGAAGAATTAAAGTAGTACGTATTCTGAGAAATTTCAAACAATAAAATACCATTTTGCAGCTTGAGATTTTGTTTGTTGCCCTTGTTTTCACCAATAAATTTCTTGGTTTTTCCCCAGTTGAGTGTCACAATTTTGCTTATTTACAATTTATACGTGAATCAAGTTGATGAGGAAAGGACTGAATCTTACTACTATCTGTTTGAGTATAGAAAAATGTGTTCGTAAGTTCTCTTGTTGGTACAAACCCCTGCTAAGTACTGTATTTCCACCAGGGGACACAACATCAAAATAGATCCGGCAGGCCAACCCATCTTCCAATTAGGCAACATAAGCCAGCCTTTTGAGAATTTAGGGATTGAAACATGTAAGCTATTAAGAAAAGAGAATAGGAGAAAGGGCAATGAACAGTTTTTTTTTTTTTTTTTTTGTTCCTAAAAATAAAAAGTAAAACGAGATGATACCTTTTAGTTGTTTTTATTTTTTTAAGAATTATTTTTTAAAAATAATTTTATAAATATAGAGAATTATAGAAAGAAAGTATTACAAATAAAGAATTACTTTTAAAATATATTTAAATTATTAAAAACACATTAAGAATATTTTAGGGTCTGAGGTAATTGTTTTCGAAAATACTTTTGAAAAACATCTTTTGAAAATAATTTTTTAAAACTGTTCTCTAATGTTTTATAGAATAAAAGTGTGTTTGAAAATTTAAAATGTTTTTAGTCTGTTTTTAATATTTTTAAATATACATTTTTTATATAAAATTTATGTTCATTTTTTTATATTTTTAATCATTTTACAAGTTTGTATAATTATTTTTTAAAATAGCCATTAGAAAACAAGTGAAAATAATACAAAACAACTAAAAAATGTTATTTGAAAATATCATATTTTGTTTCCTATTCTTAAGAACAGAAAAAAGAAAAATGATTTTTAGTTACTATATGTGTTTTCTTGGTTTTTTGTTTTGAAGAACAAAAATCTGTTATTGAAAACAGTTGACAAACAGGTCATTAAATTTTTTTAAACATATTTTTGTTCTATAAAACATCATATAATAATATTATAAAATTGTTTTTCAACATTGTTCTCAAAAATATTTTTCAAACAAAGCCACAAATATTAACATATGTTTGATAATTATTTTTCAAAACAATTTTCTGTTATCTAAAATAAAAAACGGTTTTTTAACTTAGAAAGTATATTTGGTAATCCCTTGATAGAAAATAGTTTTTTAAAAACAAATTTGATATGTTTTCAATTATTCTTTATAGAATGTTTTGAACAATTAAAATGGTAAAAAATACTTTGAAAACTCTTACATTGTATAAAAATACATGGTACCTTCATGCAAAAATAATTACAGAAAATTGTTTCTTATATTTGAATTCACAAACAAAATTTTACTTATTAATCAAGAAGTGATTTTAAAAGAATGTTTTCAAAAAACTATTCTTTTAGAATATTGTAAAATAGGTAAACTTTTATGAAAAAAAAAAAAAAAGGCATGAGAGAAAAGGAAATATAAACAAAAAGGAATGAAAGAAATTGAATATGAAAGAAAGCAAATCACACTGCTAAGAAAATATAAAAATTCAAAATCAGAATTCAGAATTTCTTTGAAATGTTTACAAATTATTAGAAAATGAAATGGGATTAAAAGGTAAACTTCTCTTAAATTTAAAGAATCCAATTCATGAAAGGAGTCTCAACTTATTATGAGTTCTATATAAATTCTTAGTATCAAAGGACTCCTAAGTTTATAAAAGTGTGATGGGATTATTCTAGATAGATGATATTGTCTGGAACAAAAAAGTGTAAAATCAAGCAATTCATTCCCGAGCAACTACAACTACCTGTTTTCCAACATTGCGGCCAGAGTAGAGCCCGATGAGAGCTGTGGGGGCACTCTCGAGGCCTTCGGCTATGTCTTCCACATACACAATCTTCCCTTCTCTGATGTAAGGCATAATCAGGTCCAAGAACTTGGGGTAAAGGTGATAGTAATCAAAAACTAGAAACCCTTCCATGCGGATCCGCTTTGTGACAATGGTGAATAAGTTGCGAACACCCTCAGGCTCCTCAAGGTTGTACTGTGAGATCATCCCGCAGACTGCAATGCGGCCATGGAGTCTCATGTTGACTAGCACTGCATCAAGCATCTTTCCCCCTACATTCTCAAAGTAGATATCAATGCCTTCAGGGAAGTACCTGGAAAATCTGGGAGATTAGAAAGATGCGAAAAAGTTTGTTGACTATATCTCAATATAACATATGTGGTAGAAGTTGTAACAGTTAATTAGGGTCAGTGAGGATACTCACAATATCCAAAAGAATACGGTAATTTCATTAAGCTGCTGGATAGAGGAAGAGCTTTGGCCAAAGAGGGGGGAGGAGTGGGGGAGGGGGGGTGGTCTTTGTCCATTTCTTTGAGCTTAAAATTGATTAGAACTTCAAAGGGATACTGTTAGTTTTTCTAGAATAAAATTAATACTAACCTTTTCAAACAAGCTTCCAAATCCTGCTCTTCTTTATAGTTGAAAGCCTCATCAAAACCAAACTTGTTCTTCAACAGATCAACCTATGATCAAGCAATGTAAAAGTAACAAAATGAGAAGAGAATGAGGCTTTAGTTAATAAGGTCACCCTTTTGGGTTTAGCTTACCTACTCTTCAATAATTGGGGAATTCAGCAGTCAACCAACTAATATACACAAAAAGAATCAATCATATGATAACCGAGATTCTGTCCTTTGATGCAATTGAGCATATCAAGAAGTAAATGCAACAAGTTATGCTGTCAAGGGGTCCAGTCAATTAGAGATCAAGCTCTTCATGCAGAAGAATAAGAGGCAGGCACATCAATGTTAAAACCAGAGGTTTAAGCACAGGTAGGTTGGATGGCACAAACTGTTGTAGTCTTCGGGTTCCAAGTAAAATAATTTGTACCATGAAAGAACACTTGCAGGATTGAATTGGGATAATCATTCGGTTCAAGCAACAACAACTAAATGGAAATTACGATATGAATACTAATGATGGCAATTCACCTTTTCCTTGGTTCCAGCACTTCCAACAACATAGCAGCCTAACAACTTCGCAAACTGCCCAACAAGCTGACCCACTGCTCCAGATGCCGCAGAAATGAAGACATACTCTCCTTTCTTAGGAGAGCATATTTCATAAAAACCAGAATAAGCAGTCATACCAGCCATACCTACAAAGTATAAAATCACAAGGAAGTGGCCATTGGAGATGCCAACAGAAGAAATACAAATAAAAATACCCATGGAAATATAATGAAAATATAGGTTCATAGACTCGAATACAATAGCAACAGAGAGTCTCCAAGAACGAAGCCTGATTAGCTGCCATCCAAGCAGCACATGATACCATTAATCTATGAAGTAGATCGAAAAAGCATGCTTTTGCATTAGCTAGCTTAGTTATAAGATCAGAGTAACAAAGAATTTCAGAACAATTTACTAACCACCCTAAAAAATAAAGGAATGAGGTACATAGCAAAGTCCAAAATAGTTTAATTATGAGGCCCTTGCAATTATCCGATACCGTCTAAAATTTTAAAATTCAGATTGGCATATATTCAGAATCAGTCCTACATTTTGCAAAATAATGTAGTTGGAAAGAGATTTGACAAAGAATTAAGTAATGGTGCTCAAGTTATAACAAGAGTCTACATCAATCAACATCCTATAGAAACAAGTTCCGAACCATCATTCAAATAACTTGCATATATTTTGTGGTAATGAACAAATTCCCAATTACAGATTTGAAGAGAAAAGTTTACCAAGAATTCCAGTATAGTAAGAGAGCGGCACATCAGTGTGCTGAATTTTGAACAGTCGCTCGTCTGTTGTAATGAGACTGTACTCTTCCCATCCAGTAATTCCCCAAACCAAGTCACCCGTCCTGAAGTCGGGATGCCGGGAGTCCAAAACTTTTGCCACACCGTATCCAGTTATAGGCTGTGTGATTTCAGAGCAAAACTCATGACTCTTAGATTATAAATCAGAAAAATTCCAGTCTGTAAGCATTGAAACATCTAATCTATTTCCTTGGGTTAGCCAAATAATCAAAATTCCCATTTCACTTTTATGGATCTCATCTTTTTCTTCCCAATTATGTAAGGCTGGATCTAGAGTTCTAGTTATGGTTTTGAAAATCCGTGAAATCCGGATTTAACGGATTGATCTACAAATTGAGAGTTAGGCTCCAGCTCAACCAGCTTCCTCACTTCGTGATCTTCCTCTACAGTGAAATACCATAGAGTTGGTCAAAGCGGCACCGTTTCAACAACCGATGCTACTCCGCTATGCCCTAGTTTGATCACAGTAGCGTTATCTCATTATTTTAATTTCCTCCTCAAAAAGTTCTCCAATTTCTTCAATATTTTATTCAAACATACGACATAAAACGTCTGTTTTTTCTCCGATATCTCGTCCCTGATATACACGGAATATCGGTTCCGAGCCAAAATTTTCCTCTGGCTCGAAACTACCGATAAATCCTAATTGCGGTTTTCCTAACAGTTCCTCGAAAATCCTAGCCATCAAATTATTGAACAGATTGCATCGAAAACCGGGAGAAAAAAAAATTAATTTCCTAACATTTTTTCTGGAACCAAATAGGAGTATAATATAAAAGCAACAAAAATGACTAAAATGTCGTAGCTTACAGAACCGGGCTTGAATGGCTCCACATAGCTGCCTTGAATGTTCCTCATACGGCTGCGCATGTAGGGATCGCAAGACAAGTAGAGATTCTTAACCAAAACGGCCTCGGAACCTTCTGGAACCTTGAGGCTGATTGTGGAAGTGGTCACGTACATGTCCGATTCTTTAGGAAAGCCGGAGACGTAGTCTCTGAAAATCACCTGCTTGTTGCTCACTGCTTCGCCATCCGCCATTGCTGTCTGCAACTCCAAGCTTTCTCTCTAGTTTGAACTCCTTTCCACGTGGAAATGTAAGAAACAGAGAAGCTAAAGAGTTTTAATGTTTTATTACGATCGTAGTGCAGGGAGAGAGACAGAACCTTCAGGATCATGTTTGGAGTCTTTGGACTCGCTGGGCGTTTGGAAACGTGTGGAGGACAATTTTCGGAAATCCCATTCCCCGTAGTGTGAAAAAACATACTTTTCGCACCTTTGCCGTGGAAATCGTTTTCTAAAGAACCGCTAAAACGTGAAACACCACTCTACTGAAGAAGTGCTACGGTGATTTTGAGATCATAATGTACATTTATTGAATCCATACATGTATAAATAAAATGTACAATTTTTTTCCCCAAATTTTCAAGTCTTTTAACATTGTTTAATTTGGTAAATATTATATATGTTTGTTTAAATGCTACATGTATAATTATTTCTATAATTATCATCAATTAAATACCAAATTATAGTATATAGCCTAAAGTGATCATAAAACTATATGATAAAATTAATGGTATCGACTTTGAATTTGGTCCAAATGTTAATATACTTTTTATAGTTGTATACATTGTTAAAATTGATTAATATTGGTCCCACCAAATTGTTTGGTCAATGATTGCAAACGTTCCAATTATCACGTCTTGTGTCAAGGCCAAAAATTTTGACAAAATTCCCACTAATCTAGCCACACTCTTTTAAGGGTAACCACATTTTTTTGCATGATGGTGACTACCTTGAAAAAAATAATAATAATATTAAAATTAGAGATGGTAATGAAATTGATTTTTCAAACTATCATCCCTCCTGCGCTCTTGGAAGAGTTTGAGATAAGGATAAATAAATTAGGTATCGATTTGAAAAGTTTTTAAAAAACTTGTTTAGGTATGATTTTGTTTTGACCCATCTCATTATACAAAATATGAAATAAAATATTATTTTAATTGATTTTTTAAAACTTTTTAAATATAAATAAAATATTACTTTTCATAAAAATAAATTATAAATATTTATAATATATATTTTTATTTATAAATCATGTTTATTTTTAATAAAATTTAAAGTTTTAAAACAAAAAAGAATTGCAGAAAAAAATTAAAAACATTAAAGGAGTGGGTATGGGAATTTACCCGCCCGGCTGAACTATATGTTTTTTTGGGGATGGACCAGCCATGTTTGCATCCTAATCAGTAATCACAATTCACATGCTAAATGCTAAAATATTAACAAAACCACATTCAAAACACGAGGGGATCATTATTATATATTAAATATAGATAAGATGTCACGAGTTTGGAAGAATTATGTTTTGAGGTGAGATGACTCTCAAAATTGACCATAATATCCCTACACATTTAACCCATGATCCAAATAAAGTGTAAAATGAAGTTGACGGGTATTATTCTTCATTAATTTTTAAAATACCCTTACATAGATATATAGTGGGTGTGAATTTTATTTTTATTTTTTTATGTTTTTTTTCTCTTTTCTATTCCTTATTACTTATCACCCATTTCTAACTTTTTGCTTTTTTTCTTCTTCCAATTTTTATTTTTATTTTTTGTCAAATAAAAAGTAATATTTTTCTTTCATTTTTAAAGATATTGAATCAGTATAAGCAAGAATAAAAATTTTGGAATTTTTCATCTAAATATTTTTTATCTTTTAGTTTAATTTTCATTTTTTATTTTAAATTTAAATTTCCTTTTTATTTATATTTTTCTCTTATTTTAATTACTTTTTACATTTTCTACGTTAACCATATTTTAAAAAAATTTAAAATATATATCCTTTTAGCTTTTCAAATTTTAATGTTTTTGTTTTAAAAATTTTAAAAAGATAAATTTATTGAAAAACTAAGTAAGATATGAGGTTTTAATATTATATTAATAATTTTTATTATTTAGATAAATTAATGTAAAGTATTTTGACTCATAATAAAAAAATTGTCAATACAATTTTGGGAGAATTGTGTTTTGAGGTGAGATGAGTCTCAGAATTATTAATCCACATCAACCATTGGTCCATAACTAGTTGTGTGTAGATCCCAAAATTTGTCCAAATTTTATTTTTACATTAATTTTGAACCCAATTTTATCTTTAAATTTTAAATTCCCATTACATATTATATTTTTAACCCACTCATTATTTAATTCTTAATTTATTATTTTATAAATTATTTTATTTTTATTTATTTTTATTTTTATTAATATATATATATATATATATCTTTCTTTTCTCTCTACTCACTCCTCCACCTATCCCCGTACCTCCACCCATACCCCACGTCCAAGGCCCCCACCTCCTCTCTTCCTTGTCTTTTTTTTTCTTCTCCTCCATTCCCAAGGTGGCCCGCCCCCCATCTCCACTCAAGTTGGCCGGCTCCACCATCTCCTCACTTCATTTTTTTCATTTTTTTCATTTTTTTCTTCCCCCAACTCCCACACGCGGTGGCCGCCCCATTTTTTTCTTCGCTTTTTCTCCATCTCCACTTCCTCTTCTTCCTCCACACTACACTGCCAGACGCCCTTCCTCACTTCCTTACTTCCAATTTTATTTTTTTTCATTTTGAAAAAAGGAAAAAAAAAAAAAAAAACCATCAATCTCCCCGTTCGGCGACTCCCTCCTTCCCTCTTTCATTCTTCCATTTCCTCAACTTTCTCACACTTTCTCCTCTTCCAAAATTTGAAATTGTATAAGTTTTTTTTTTTTCCCTTTGATTTTAATAGTTGATTGTTGTTGAAATTGGACTTATGTTTATTTGTTGGCCTTATATTTGGGCTTTGAGATTTGGGTATAGGCTTATGCATTTATGTTTGTTTGTGGATCATATGTTTGGGTTTTGAGATTTGGGTATGCATGTTATTTATCTTATTTGGACTTGGACCTTTTACTTATTAGTTATTTATTTGGGTTTATTGGATTGGGCTTAAGACATTATTTCATTTGTCCATGTGTATTATTAATATGGACTTGTTAATTGATATAAATTTTGGGTCCATAATGGGAGTGAAATTTGTTAAATGACTTGAATACTTGATACGAGTTTCACCAATTTGAATTATTTAATTTGGACATGGGACAATTGTGATGTATATTAAATTAGGTTTGAATTATGAGATATTAAATTTAGACTTAATTGAATTTATTTTGTTTTGTGATATTTTAGACTTGGCTAATTGTGTTGTATTTTGGTAAATAACTTGGAAAGTTTGGATTAGGGTTATTAATATGAAGATAATTTTATTGGGTTATATTTATTAATTTGGGTCCATTTTTATTGAAAAAAATTTATTGGACCAATTTGAAGTTTGAATTTAGGCTTGAATAATTATTTTGGACTCTTCTTATTTTTGGATATTTACATTTGGGCTATTTTTGTTTTTGCATGAGCCCATTCTGCAATTCTGTTTATTGAGTACATATTTATAACACATGGAGCATGAAATTTCATGAGAGAAAGTGAGACTCGAAAAACGGTAAATGAAGCATTGAGCTTGTTGTAAGTTTGTTTGGGTACATATTTTATTTCTCACTATTATTTGATTTGATTTTTATTAGTTTTTATAAATATTCGTTTATATATATTTATTGAGTGTGTACAGAATTGAATATCGAACAAATAGAAAATTTTGTTTAAATAAGAGGAATAATTCAGTAAATATGTTTTAATAAAATAATAATGTTATGATATTTTTTTAATAAAAGAAAGTTTTTTTTATTAATAAAAATTCAGAAAAATGCATTTAGAAAAATCCAATAGAATTGTTTAATAGAATTTGAAAATTTGTTTTTAATAAAATTGTCTAAAAATTGTTTTGTAAATAAAGTTGTTTCAAAAATTAATTTTTAATAAAATTGTCCAAAAAAATGTTTTTTTTTCAAATAAATTCTTTTTCTTTAATTAAAATAGGATTAAAAGTAATTTTAAAAAAATAAGGTATTGAATTTTTTTTTAATTAAAAATTCTTTTCCAAATAAAGTTATATATATTAAATAATTTGTATAAATTACTTTTCTGAAAATAAATTTAAATATTTTTTTTAATAAAATTGTAAAAATTCATTCAATTTTTGTTGCCAAATTGAAATTTTGTAATAAATTCTTTTGATGCAATAAGTGTAAATAACTTTTTTTTGAAAATTAAATACAAATAAAATTGAATTACATCACTTGAAGAAAATATTTTGTAAATAAATAAACTGAAATCACTCATTCAAAATTGTTTTTAATAAAATCCTTTGAAATTTTCAGAAAACTGATTTTATTCAAATATTTTTTTTAATTAGTTTAATAAATCATTTTGCATAATTTTCTTATTATTCATTATATGTATTCTTCTTGTAAATCATTATTTTTGTGTATATTGATTTTCACCATGACTTGTACATACTCATTCGTTTAGTAGTAGAGGTCGTACGTATATAAGGCTTAGAGGGATAATCTGAGGATCTATTTTTGCAAACATGTCTTTACCAAATAAAAAATCACAGAGTTTTTTTTCTTATTTTATTTTTCTTTTAAAAATAATTAAAATAAGTGGTGACTCCAAATCTTTTTTTAAAAATTAATTTTTCACAAATAAATGAAAAACAAGTCTGGTGACGCACGTCCACACTGTGTTTCCCATATTGTCCTCCATATACAGTCCTTCCTTGACTAGTGACAACCGTGTCCAAAAAGTTAGGGTAGGGGTGATAGTGACAAAAAAAAAAAAAAAAAAAGCGCCAGAGATCGGATCCTAAGAAACACCGAGAAGGGATGTTGATTGCTCTACACATTTATGTAATCAAATGAAGAAAAGTATGTGAACATTTAGTTTCATTGTCACTTTCAGTTTACTTATAGGATTTGTTGATGTTGTCGAGATATGAATGTATTTAGTATTATTATAACATGTTCACTAAACTTCAAACGAAAAAGGGAATCAAACAAAGGAAAAGAAATCAGAACTAAAAATTCTATTAAATTGAAATGTTTATTAACAGGAAATGAATGAATACACACATATATTAAATCCTCAGCTTATGCACTTACCTTTTACCTGCAACAACACCTTACCTAAGTTAAAACTTTCTGCCTTAAGATGACAAAAGGACACTTAATATATAAGCAAATTTTTGTTTTTGATGAACAAATAGACGATTACAATCTTGCTAAACTCTCAACAGATTGCTCATAACATTTTGTAAAGTAATTCATTACTTTTTAGGAGGAGAGCAGGAGCTTTATTATGGATAAATATACCATCAAGCCTAGAACACAAAAATGTAAAAATGAGGTAAATCATCATTCTCTAGCAACAACAACCACCTGTTTCCCAACATTGCGCCCAGAGAAGAGGCCAATGAGAGCCTGTGGAGCACTCTCGAGGCCTTCAACTGTGTCTTCCACATACACAATCTTCCCCTCCTTGATGTGAGGCAGAACCATCTCCAGGTACTTGGGGTAGAGGTGATAGTAGCTCGTAATGACAAACCCTTGCATTCGAACCTGTTTGATGATGATATTAATCAAGTTGCACACACCCTCGAGCTTGTCAAGATTGTACTGTGAGATCATCCCGCAGGCAGCAATGCGGCCATGGACTCTCATGTTGAGGAGCACTGCATCAAGCATTTTCCCCCCAACATTGTCAAAGTAAATATCAATGCCTTCAGGGAAGTACCTGGCCAAAAACGATAGGATTGCATTGAGAAATTCTTCTTCACATTGGAAAAGGAAACCAAGGGGAAAACACAAGGGAGGTGGTTTTATTTTTCTGTATACCGGTATATGAGACATATGGGCAGTGCTGCTAGAAATAGTAGAGTTAATTAGGCCACTGAGGGGTATTCACAGTACTGGGAAGCCTTTTTCTTAGATGCTTTCATATCTATATTTTCAAATATCCTTAAAAAACAATACTAACCTTTTCAGACATGCAACCAAATCCGTCTCTTCTTTATAGTTGAAAGCTTCATCAAACCCAAACTTGTTCTTCAACAGATCTACCTATGTTCAAGCAATGATAAAACAAAACCAAATCAAAATGAAAATCAGATCCTGTTCAAGGATTTCACCTTGGGCGATGTAGAAAAGTTGGCGATGTGAGATTGTGATAAACATTAAACAGTGTGACAACAACAAAAAATCAACTAAATAGCATTGGAGATTTCATCCTCTGCCTACCAAGAAGACATACATGCCATGGGTTATGATTTCAAGGGGTGTTTTCTCATCAATATAAAACAACTCAAGAGAGGATCAACTTGGTTGAATGTCTTAAATGATTGGTTTGAACACAGTATTTTGGATTGATAGGGAAAAAAATATATACCATGATGAGAAATTACAATATGGATGGACACTATCAACACTATTGACACAGATGGTGGCAATTTACCTTCTCTTTCGATCCAGCACTTCCAACAACATAGCAACCTAACAGCTTTGCAAACTGCCCAACGAGCTGACCTACTGCTCCTGATGCTGCTGAAACGTAGACATACTCTCCCTTCTTAGGAGTGCAAATCTCATAAAAACCAGCATAAGCAGTCAGACCAGGCATTCCTACAAAGCACAGAACCACAACTATTAAGTAGGAGAAGGCTTAATTAGAATTTCGTGTTCTCTTGATATAATTATATAGATTACAAATTTCATAATTCAGACCATTGCTCGCATCTTTGGTTGTAACCTATAAATTACTGAGCCCAAATCTGAAGAAAACAGCTTACCAAGAATTCCAGTATAGTATGAAAGGGGCACATCGGTGGTGGGAATTTTAATTAGCATCTCGGTTGATGTGATGAGACTATACTCTTCCCAGTTGGTAAATCCCCAAACCAAGTCACCTTTGCTGAAGTTTGGATGCCCGGAGTCCAAAACTTTTGCCACTCCATACCCCTCAATAACCTGTGTAATTTTAAGATCAGACGTCACTTTTGATTCTGTAGAAGGCTAAACCAATTTTATACAACATCAGCAGTAGTGAATAATAAAAAATTTCCCGTTTTCATTAATCTAATCTTTCTTCCCCAACCCAAATATCCAACACTTTTTGTGACTAATTTCCTCATCTTCCTCTATAATGAACTCCATTTATTGTTGCTTGGGGGAGAAGGTCACCATATTCTGTTGCTCAGATTTAAAGCTCATTTGATATTGATTCTAAGAAGTGTTTTGAACCTTTCTAACATTTGAAAATTGTTATCATTCAAATGTTAAAAATATTAAAAACGTTTTTTAAAATTACTATCAAACACACTCTTAATTATAATAACTTTTTTAATATTTGATTGTTCTATGTATCAATTCTTCTTGAGAGGAAATGACAAATAGATCATAAGCTTTTGTATATAAGTTCAGTAGAAAACGCTGAGGAAACTGTTTTCATGTTTGATCAAAGTTTTGTTATAGAAAGCAATAGCTAAATAAATTCTCATATTTCTATGCCTTTTTGAAACCTTTAGCCTACGGACATTCCGCCGCTCAAATATTTTATTTGCCTCTTAGTCTTATATTACTATTTCAATACCGATATGTCCGCCTATATAATTTACTACACGACATATTGACCTGTAGATTTCATCCACCATCCCAAAGTTATCATTTCCCAAAAATTCATTTAATGTTCAAAACTACAGACAAAAAACCTAGGGATTGAAACATTAGGAAATACATTTCCTGGCATTTTCTCGGGAACCAAACAGGAGTATAAGATAACAAAAATAACGAAACTGTCGTACCTTACCGACACAGCCATTATTAATGTAGGTCGAATAACGGTCATCCGGTATTTCTTTTCCGATGCATCCTCCTACAATCTACTACTACATTATGCTAATCCGAAATCAAACTTTCCGCCGAAATTTGAAACTACGACAAGAATAATTCTAGGGTTTGCGGCATTCAAAAAGTCATTTCCTAACATTTTCCCGTAACCAAACAGGATTACAAACAACAAAAATGCGGAAACTACGTTTGCTTACCGAACCAGGCTTGAAGGAGTCGACGTAGCTGTCCGTAGTGTAGGTCATACGGGGGCGCATGTAGGGATCGCAAGACAAGTAGAGGTTCTTCACCAGCACGGCCTTCGAACCTTCTGGAACCTTGAGGCTTATCGTGGAAGTAGTGATGTACATGTCGGCATCTGTGGGAAAACCAGAGATGTAGTCTTTGAAAATCACCTGCTTGTTGCTCACTTCCGCCATTGTTACCTGCCAAGCTTTTTCTCTGCTCTTCCGAGATGGATAATATCTGTCACCAGGGCCGATGGTTGATGGCGAGCCTATTTAATATTTATAGAAAAAAATCTACCGAAGATTAAATTTTAAAATTTAAAAAAAAAAAAAAAAAAACCCGAAAATACACCCACGATGAGGTGTCCTGAGACATTTATAGCGTCATTTAATGTTTCATATTTTAACATTCACTTTTCGTAGATTTTTACAAAAAAAAAAAAAAAAAAAAGAAGGGAAAAATGGAAGAAAACTTTAATCTAATTACAATTTTAAGAAATTTAATAATTTTTCCAATTTTTAGAATTATTAAATTTCATATTTATAGCTTCTTTTTTTTTCCTTATATATTTTTTATGAAATTTAAAATTTGTTAATAAGAAAAAAAACCATTAATGGAAATAATTAAAAGGATGGTAAGTTAATGATAGTTGACTTTCAATCCATTTGTAATTTTTCTCTTTTTAGAATTATTAAAGTTTATATTTATAACTTTTTTTAATTCTATAAAATTTTAAATTTTTGTTGTTATTTTTTAATATTTTGATTATTTACCATTTTTTTGAGATTTGTAAACCGTGATGTGTTTACAAATAAGTTACAAAATAAAATGAAAATATTTGAAGAAGGGTTTTGGATTACTCATGCTTTTATTTGGTTGAAATATAGAGATTTTAAAATAAATTTAGGTTATTGCTATATTAAATAAGTAATATTTTAATTTCTAAAATATAACTTAATGGACCATATTTTGATTGGTTAAATAGACGAAGTCATTATTGATTTCAAATTTCGTGAATGTTAATTCTTATAATAATTTTTTTTATAAAATTAATTTTTTTTAGGAAATTATTAAAGAAGCTTACCTAAAATATTTTTATTGATAAAATCTCTTTAAAAATAAATTTTATAAATGGAATAAATTTATAAGAATGAAATAATTCCCAATTTGAAAATTTAACCTTCCATTTTTGTTTTCAGTTTAAAAAATATCCATTTTTGATATAAAAAAAAAATACTCTCATTTTTTCCTTATAAAAATATCATTCTCTTTTAAAACTTCCATTTAAATATTCCAAGTGTTGAAAGATATTTATGTAATTTTCAAATTCAAATACGAGAAAGATTAGATTTACAAATTTAAAATAATTTCATTCCTTTTAATTAATTAATTCTATTTATTACAAATAAACATCCATCAATTAAATCCTAAAAGCTATTGAGTTGTTTGTCAAAAAAGAAAAAACCAAAAAAAGCAGAAGTTTAAAAATGTATTTTGCTCCAAAACAATAACTAAATAGCGAATATTAAAATATAATGTGTTTTGCATTTCATTTTTTTAATTCTTGGTACAAATATGATGGAAAATAAAATTTTTGAATATGCATATCTTATCATTGTTAAGAGTGTCTAATACTTGTCCGAGTCTTTAGGCTCGCTCTCAGCTCATTTAGTTGTAATGTTAAACTCTTGTACAATACATTCAATCGTAACATATTACACCCCTCAATTGTAATATTTTGGTATAAAACAATATAAATGATACATTCTTCGGTGTCCGGTCGAACACTTTCAGTCCATTTAGTCATTAGACTCATTACTTTACAATTATGTCAACTAATAAGGTTTTTGACAAAATTTAAGAAACACTTCTAAAAATTTTTGAAAATCACTTATATTGTTTCCGGAATAGGATGATTCTTGTGAAAATAATTTTAGAGAAAATAATAAAGGCACTCTAAATATAGCATTAATGGATAAGCAATATCTGGCATTGATATAATTTGTTAAACCCTCAACAGAATGCACATAACATTATGTGTTATTTTTTGAAGAGGAGAGCAGCAGGAGAATTAGTATGGATAATATTCCATGAAGTCCATAAGAAAAAGATGTAAGAATAAGACAAATCATTCCCTAGAAACTACTACGACCTGTTTTCCAACATTGGCCCCAGAGAAGAGGCCAATAAGAGCCTGTGGAGCATTCTCAAGGCCTTCAACTGTGTCTTCCACGTACACAATCTTCCCTTCCTTGATGTGGGGCAGAACCATCTCCATGTACTTGGGATAGAGGTGGTAGTAGCTCCGGACCAGAAACCCTTGTATTTTAACTTGTTTTATGATGATAGAAATCAAGTTGCATAGACCCTCAGGCTTCTCCATATTGTACTGTGAAATCATCCCACAGACGGCTATGCGGCCATGGGATCTCATCCTGGGGAGCACTGCATCAAGCATCTCTCCCCCAACATTGTCGAAGTAAATATCAATACCTTCAGGGAAGTACCTGGAGATTGGGAAATTCTACTTCAGAGAGGAAAAGCAAACCAGGGAGAAAAAGAAAGGGAAGTAGTTGCTAGAAATGGTGAGAACTGGAAAACGAAACTAACCTCTTCAAACATGAAGCCAAATCTGGCTCTTCTTTGTAGTTGAAAGCATCATCAAACCCAAACTTGTCCTTCAATAGATCAACCTGCGTTCAAGCAATGATAAAACAAAAGAAAATTAGAGATGCTAGTCAATTATTGTAGCTGAATCTACTCTTAAGCAAAATAATGGCCAATGCCTATGATGAACTTGTCTATCTAAAAATACATGGAATGGCTATGCTTTACCTTTTCTTTCGTTCCAGCACTTCCAACAACATAGCAACCTAACAACTTTGCAAACTGCCCAACAAGCTGACCCACTGCTCCTGATGCAGATGAAACATAGACATATTCCCCCTTCTTAGGAGTGCAAATCTCGTAAAAACCAGCATAAGCAGTCATACCGGGCATACCTACAAAGTACAGAGCCAAAACAATTAAGAGGACAATGAAAATCACGGTAGGAGACAGCACAATTCAGACCATTGCTCGTGTCTAGGTTGTGCTTGTAACCAAAGAATTTCCGAGCGCAAATCTGAAGAAACCAGCTTACTTACCAAGAATCCCTATATAGTATGAAAGGGGCACATCAGTGGTGGGAATCTTAAACAGAGTCTCTGTTGATGTCATAAGAGTGTACTCTTCCCATCCGGTGAACCCCCAAATCAAGTCACCTTTGCTGAAGTTGGGATGCCCAGAGTCCAAAACTTTTGCCACTCCAAATCCATTTAAAACCTGTGTAATTTTAAGATGAGAAGTCAGTTGTGATTCCATCCAAGACCAAACAAAAAAACTTCCAATCTAAAATCATTTCAAACCCAATTGTTTACAACATCAGCAGTATCAAATGCTATAAAATTCCTGTTTCATTTTCATTAATCTAGTGGAGAAGGTCAAATCGTCACCGTTTTCTGTTGCCAGTTTCTTCAATATTGGATCGTATTATATTTCCACCCTTCTTTGGAAGAGAACAGTTTCTAAATTTCAAAAACATCTTAATAAATTTTAGATTGAATATATATATATATATATATATTGAGAATTTGTTCCAAAAACAATGATTTCTGACAACAAGTTTAAGAAGTTTTCAAGAGTTCTTTCAAAGTGTTGCAAAAAATAATTGCAAATATGGAGAATAAATCTGAAGCTTTTGTATTGTATATGTATGGTATAATATAATATGCTAAAAAACTTGTTTTCATTTTTGAGTTGTAATCAAAGTTACATCAGTCAAAACAACTTCCTTTAACCTGTTTTTAATATTTTTAAATATATTTATACAATTATTTTTTAAAACAGTTATAAAAAAATAAGTTAAAACAATTAAAAGATGTTATCTAAAAGCATTTTATTTTCTGTTTTTTATTGTTAAAAGTGTGTTTTATTTTTTTTCCTAAAAAGCAAAAGACTATTCTTAAAAAAAATTGATAAACAAACCCATTTTTTTATGTTTTATAAAATTATTTGGAACTTTTAATATTTGAAAATGTGTTTTAATAATAATTTTTATCTAATATTATATTTTTAATCATTACACCTTTTCACGATAAAAATAAGTAAAAACAATTAAAAGATATTTTTCAAAACATCATATTTTTTATTTTAAAAAAAATAATTTTCATTGTTTTCTTGTTTTCTTCAAAGACTAAAAAATTGTTATTAAAACAACCCTCAAATATAATCTTAAATTTTATATTTAATATTTTAATCATTTCCCATATTTATATAATTATTTTGAAAACAGTTAGGAGAACAGTTTACAAAATCCAAGATTTTCAAAATTTTCGCTCAAATATTTTATTTGCCTCTTATTCCTTTTGGCGTTTGTATACCGATATGTCCGCCAATAAAATTTATTACACGAAATATCGGCCGGTGAATTTCATCCACCATCCCAAAGTTCTCATTTTCCCGCAGAGATCAAAGTTTCCCTAAATAATCAGTTAAATTCAAAACTACAGACAAAAAAACTAGGGATTGAAACATTCGAAAATTCATTTCCTAGCATTTTCTCGGGAACCAAACAGGAGAACACGATAACAAAAATAACTAAACGGCGGTAGCTTACAGAACCGGGCTTGAAGGATCCGATGTAGCTGGTGTGAGTGTAGGTCATACGGGCGCGCATGTAGGGATCGCAGGACAAGTAGAGGTTCTTCACCAGCACGGCCTGGGAACCTTCTGGAACCTTGAGGCTCATTGTGGAAGTGGTCATGTACATGTCGGCATCTGTAGGAAAACCAGAGACGTAGTCTTTGAAAATCACCTGCTTGTTGCTCACTTCCGCCATTGTTACCTGCCAAGCCTTTTTCTCTCTTCTTCTGAGACAGGTATGTCACGAAGGTGGAGAGTAGATGGAGAGTCCATTTATAGAAAAATTCTAGACGAGATTTAAAAGGAATAAAAAATAAAAATCAAATTTACTGTAGTTTATGGTTTATGGTTTATAGTTTATACCTATAGATTTTCTGAAAAAGAAAAAAAGAAAAAAAAAGAAAAAAAAGGAATGATATCCTGACTTTCAATTTATTTATAATTCTAATAAAAATTATAATCCTTTTTTAAAAAAAAAAATCTATTCTTTTAGAATTATTAAATTTCATATTTATGATTTTTTAAACTTATATTACTTTCATAAAATTTAAAATTTATTATTAGGAAAAAAATTAATGGTAATAATTAAAATGATGGTAAGTAATAAGACTTTTAATCGGTTTATATATATATATTTGAAAATATGATATGAAAACATGAAATTTTTCTTAAAATAAATTTAAGGAAGTTTTAAATTAAAACTATAAAAAAAATTATTTTAAGAGCTTTCCACTGTGTTGGAGCCGATTGCGTCATTAGACTCATTACTCATTGGCTCCCACTGTTCACGCGCCTGACAAACTTGTGGAGGTCACAGGAGGGAGATACCCCTCAACTTTCAATCTCTTCATTCCTTCCAAAGGTAGGAAAACGGCTGGTTATCCTTTTCGTTTCAATCATTTATTCTATCACTATTTGCTATTATTATTTATTTATAAGACTTATCAAAAGTGGCGAAGCGCCGAAGCCTGAGTTTGGTAGTAACTTTTGGAAACAATTTTAATATTTAAAAAAATTTATCAAAAAAATTATTTTTAAATATTAAAAAGTTTTAAACCGTTTCTTGGAATCACTTTTATTCACTTTATTCAAAAAAAAAAAAGTCATTTTTTATCTTAATTGCCAAATACCACTAAGATGGTAATATTGAAAGGTGGAGATTAGTTGTGAAAGGATACATGCAAGTACATGTGTTGATGATTATTTTGTGACTTCTTCATTTGTGGCTAGAATCAATTTAGTATGCTTGTTAATTTAGGAAGAAGTTTTTGTATCTTCTTCTTAAGGTTTTTTTTTTTTTTTAAGAAAATAATAAAATTTGGGTTATAAAACTAAGAAGGAAAAATTTTGGATTATTCTATACCTTGTATCTCTACTATTGATAAGAAAATTGGAATATACACATATATCCTTGATAACACCCTCAAGGCCTTCTAATTTTCATGAATGGTAAGCAAATTTACCCAAACTTGATTTTCTTATTAAAATGGAAGACACATTGAACACCTGTTGATCTACCTCAAAATGTTTTGTTTTATCATGAGCAACTAAGAGCCTGTTTGACTGCCATTCTAGAAAACATTTCTAACTTTTTTGGCATTTAAAATTTTTTATTAAAAGAGTTGTTTTCAAGTGCTAAAAAAATGAAATATTTCCTAAAATCACGATCAAATAAGCTCTAAATTATGAGTATTGATAGTTGCAACTTTGTTGTCATGATACAAATTTATGAATAATTTAATTTTTATACCCAAATCTTTAAGAAGAATCATCAACCAAACAATTACACAGATTCTATGGGCCATTACACCAGTGCTCTAAAACACTTGACTTTGCTACTACAAATAGTTTTTTAACTTCTCAAAGTATAAGATTACCACCAACAAAGGTACAACATCTTGAGGTAGAGGTAGAACTCCTATTAACAACAGTGTTGGCCTAGTCTGCATTTATAAAGGCCTTATCTCTCTTCTGACCATATTGCTTGTATTAAATACCTTGTGCCCAGAGAAGAGCACAACTATAGATAGGATTCAATGAAGTCCAGAACAAAAAGAAATGAAATCAGGCAAATCATTCCATAGCAACTTGAATTACCTGTTTTCCGACATTGTGCCCAGAAAAGAGCCCAATAAGAGCCGGTGGAGCATTCTGAAGGCCTTCAGCTACATCTTCCACATATGCAACCTTACCTTCTTTGATGTGAGGCAGAATCGTCTCCAGGAATTTGGGATAGAGGTGAAAGTAGCTTGGAGTGATAAACCCCTGCATTTTGATCTGTTTATTGATAACATTCATCAAGTTGTATATGCCCTCAGGTTTGTCAAGATTGTACTGTGAAATCATCCCGCAGGCAGCTATGCGACCATGGACTCTCATGTTAGGTAACACTGCATCAAGCATCGCTCCCCCCACATTCTCAAAGTAAATATCAATGCCTTCAGGGAAGTACCTGGCAAAACCAGCAGATGGTATCGATAACATGTTATTGGATTTAAACACAGGGAAATCAAACCAGAGAGAAATCAAAAGAAAAGTAGTTTTATTTCTCAGTACATTGGCATGTGAGAGATACGGGCAGTTGCTAGAAATGCTGCAATTATGTAGGCCAGTAAGGATAATCACAGTACTAGGAAACCAGCAGTTCATTTCTTAGAGGTTAAACTTACTGGGAACTTGATAGGGATATTTTCAATTTCTCTTAAAAACAATACAAACCTTTTCAAGCATGTAGCCAAATCCTGCTCTTCCTTGTAGTTGAAAGCTTCATCAAACCCAAACTTGTTTTTCAACAAATCAACCTATGCCAAAGCAATGGCAAAATCAAAAAGGAAATCAGAAGCCAGTAAACAATGTCACCTCTGTGGGTGTAGCTTACCTACTCTTGAGCAAGGGACCAACAGCCACTAAATAGAAATCATGACATGAATTGACACAAACAACACAAATGGTGGCAATTCACCTTTTCTTTTGTTCCAGCACTTCCAACAACATAGCAACCCAACAACTTTGCAAACTGCCCAACAAGCTGACCCACTGCTCCTGATGCAGATGAAACATAGACATACTCCCCTTTCTTAGGAGTGCAAAGCTCATAAAAACCAACATAAGCAGTCAAACCAGGCACACCTACAAAGTATAGAACCAAAGCAATTAAGTGGACATTGAAGATCACAACAAGAGAAAGCACAAGTAGTTATCAAAATTCAAAATAATTGGAAATACAAAGGAAATATGGATTCCTTGATGGAAATACTATAGCACAAGTGTCATGGTAAAGCAGAGTCTCCAAGAACAAGCATCCATTGATTGATCACTTTATAAAATAAAGTATCAGGTTAGGTAGACTAACCTAAGTAGCCACAATGATCAGAGGCTTTCCATATTCAGCTTACCAAGAATTCCAATATAGTATGAAAGGGGGACATCAGTGTCCGGAATTTCAAACAGAGACTCTGTTGCTGTTACGAGAGTATACTCTTCCCATCTGGTAATTCCCCAAACCAAGTCACCTTTGCTGAAGCTTGGATGCCCAGAGTCCATAACTTTAGCCACTCCATTTCCAGTCATAACCTGTGTCAAGATCAAAAGTCATGGATACAACAACAATAAAAAAATTTCCAGTCTTAACTTATTTCAGGTCCAATTTTTTACAACACCAGCCGTACTCACTGAACAAAATTTTCCTATTGCCGTAGATTTGATCACAATGACATCATCTTCAAGATTTAAATCGCCTCATTTTCAAAAAATTCTCCAATTTCTTCTCAATATTTTAGTAAATCATAGTACATATAATATTTCCAGCCTTTTTGTCCATTTCTTCCCCTATATTTCGTCCATTATATTCGGTTCTATGGGAAACGACCTGAACCGTTTTCATTTATGATTCCAAAACATCGATTCAGGTCGGTCCTGTAGAATCTATTAACACATTTCATCATCATCCCAAGATATCGACTCCGGTCAGGCTAATCCGAAATCAATATCTCCGAGAATTTTCGCTGAAATTCAAAACTTTAGACAAGACAAGACCTAGAGCGTGCAACATTCAAAAATTCATTTCTCAACATTCTCCCGGGAGCCAAACAGGAGTGCATCAAAAACAAAAATGACTATAGTCCACTTGCTTACCGAGCCGGGCTTGAAGGGCTGGAAATAGTTGGCGTCGCAGCTCATACGGAGGCGCATGTAGGGATCGCAGGACAAGTAGAGGTTCTTCACTACCACGGCCTTGGAACCTTCTGGAACCTTGAGGCTTATTCTAGAGTTAGCCAAGTACAAGTCCGATTCATTGGGAAAACCAGAGACATAGCCTCTGAAAATCACTTGCGTGTTGCCCACTTCTTCACCATCCGCCATTGTTGCCTGCCTGCAAGCCCTAGCTTCCCTTCTCCACTACAGCTTTCTTTCTTTTTCCGGACTTCTATGCTACAATGGTCGTTAGTAGTTGACTTTGACTAGTGGTCGGTTGTTGCCTCAACGCAAGGGAGCTTCTCAAATGACATAATTATTAATTTTAAAAATAAAAAAATATTTTTTAATTAGAATTTGTTAAGATTGTTTCATTAAGAGAGTAAGTGGAATTTTGCTAATACAAGGGTTTCCAAAAATAGAATCTTGAACTATATTTAACAATAATTCTCAAAAACACTTTTTTATTTTTAAATGTATTTTAGGGTACATTTGACAATAATTTTTATAAGTATTTTTAATATTTAAAAAATAAAAAATTTATTTTTATTTTTATATTAAATATTATTTTAAATTATAAGGATTTTAACAAAATTGATCTAATAGATATAGAAATTCTTTTTATTTTTTTTAAAAAATAAATTTTGAAAAATCAATGAAAATATGAATTAAAATGCAATTTGGAAAATATGTTTTTATTTAATTAATTTTTTAAAAAAAAACTATTCTAATTATTTTTATTTTTAATATACATTTCCCAATCCATCATAAAATTTACTTTTACAAAAAAATAATTACTTTTAAGTTTACTTTTACTTTTTATTAGTTAAATAAATTTATAAAATTTAAAACTTGCTATACTTTTTAGTATATTCTGATTTTATTTGCCATTTTTAAGTGTGAGATGATTGAATTGAGTGGGATTTGGATTAGACATGCCTTTTTTTTAGTGCTTATCCAAATGTGTGGAAAGTGGAAACACGTGAAACATGGTTTCAGACACTGTTCTCCCTCTCTAAGAAAATATGAATAGGCTCCAAAGAAAGGAAAGAGGGTAAAAGCGAGACATTATGCAAAGTCCCAAGATTCATCTTCCACTTACTTTTATAAAAAATAACTCATACTATTATTTTATTTATTTATTTATTACTTAGACCTTACATTGATTCCATTTCTTTGTATTTAAATCTAATATCTCTATATCATCATCCAATGATTCAGAATTTACTATATTGTAGAACAATTTATAATACAAATTCAATACTATACCTATTTAATGCTATTATATTTTCCAAATTCTCCCCACAACTATAAAAGAAACTTTGAAGTTTTTCTTTGGGCTTTTAGTATCTATGCATCCACTAGACCTCAAGCTAAATATATCGTTAATTTGCTATCTTGATCCTTTTAATTTAATCTTTGTTTTCATTTTTTGCTAACAACTTATTTCATGGTAAATTTAGAAAATGTTTTTACATTTTTTTTAACATTTTATCAATATTAAAAAAAATTAAAAGCACTTCTCAATATCACTATTAAACATATTCTAAGAATTTGTTTGATAATGATTTTATGAAGCATTTCTAATATTTAAAAGAGTTGCTTTCAAGTATTAGAAAAATTAAAACATTTTTTAAAATTATTATCAAACAAAATCTGAATTACTGTGCAATCTAAAAACTTAAATAGTAAGATAACAAACAAATGTAAGTGAGTATCCGTGTTTTTTTTGTTTTCTTTTTCAAACTTGCATATGAAATTTATAAGTGAGAAAATAAATGAATGGTAAGATTTGACCTCGTTGTTTCAAAAAAATAATGTTTTGATATCAAGTTGTTTCATACAAAAGAAAAAGAAAAGTTTGGACCAACTATATTTTATACAACACGATTGGATCATCCTTACCATTCCATTTTACTTAATAAATGGTAAAAGTAAAGGGTTAATTTCATCACCTTCTATGAGTTTAAGAAAATACACTTAACCACAATTAATTTGAAAATTCATCCAACACTTCCTTTCCTCGTCTCATTTGCATTTTCACTAAATAAGAAGGTATTTGATGAAATTTCAAACTATAGTGTGTATATTTAGTTCAAACTTTGAAGAAGGTGAGTGGAATTTACTATAAAAATAAAAAAGTACCAATATTCAAATTCATAACCTCCCATGAAATAAGAATCTCATCTAAGTTTATTTACAAGGAAATCGGAAAATATGAACTTTGTTAACAACTCAGACTCTCACACACTGAACATAACACATCAGGAGTCAACTCATTATTTTCCAATAGGAACAAAAGGAGCATTATCATAGATGATATTCCATGGAATCTAGAAGAAAAAGGATGTAGAATGAAGTAAATCATTCCCTAGCAACTAGAACAACCTGTTTCCCAACATTGCGCCCGGAGAAGAGGCCAATAAGAGCCTGTGGAGCACTCTCAAGGCCTTCAGCTATGTCTTCCACATATACAACCTTCCCTTCTTTGACGTGAGGCAGAATCATCTCCAGAAATTTGGGGTAGAGGTGAAAGTAGCTCCCAGCGACAAATCCTTGCATTTTGATCTGCTTTTTGATGATATTCATCAAGTTGTACACACCCACGGGCTTGTCAAGATTGTACTGGGAAATCATCCCGCAGGCAGCTATGCGGCCTTGGACTCTCATGTTAGCTAGAACCGCATCAAGCATCGGCCCCCCAACATTCTCAAAGTAAATATCAATGCCTTCAGGGAAGTACCTGGCAAAAAGAGTAGAGGGCATTGCTAGGGAAATCAAGCTAAGCAGGAATAAAAAAAGAATTAGTTATATTTCTCAGCACATCAGTATATGAGACATATGGGCAGTTGCTAGAAATGCTACACTTAAATTAGACCAGTAAGAGTACTCACAGTAGTGGGAAACCGGCAGCTCATTTCTTAGAATTATGTGGATATTTTCAATTTTTCTTAAAACGCCACTAACCTTTTCAAGCATGCAACCAAATCCTGCTCTTCTTTGTAGTTGAAAGCTTCATCAAACCCAAACTTGTTTTTCAACAGATCAACCTATGTCAAAGCAATGACAACAAAATGGAAATCAGATGCTGGTTCAAAATGTCACTTTTGTGGGTGTATCTTACCTACTGTATATAAACTATGTTTAGCTTCTATCCATGGATCAAGAAAATGCATGGGCCAGGCTATGCTTCCAAGGGCTGTTTTATCAATTATGCTGTGAAAGCTCTTCATGGAGAAGAATAATGGGCAGCATCTCAGCAAGGTAGGATGTTTCAAACCATTGGTTTGGGCACGACATTTGGATTGCAAGGAAAAAATATAAATCACGATGAGACACTTACAACATTGATTTCAGGTAATCATTTGATCGGACCAACAGCCATTAAATAGAAATTATGATATGAATTGACACGATCAACACAGATGGTGGCAATTCACCTTTTCTTTACTTCCAGCACTTCCAACAACATAGCAACCTATCAACTTCGCAAACTGGCCAACAAGTTGACCCACTGCTCCTGATGCAGCTGAAACATAGACATACTCTCCTTTCTTAGGAGAGCAAATCTCGTAAAAACCAGCATATGCAGTAATACCAGGCATACCTACAGAGTATAGAACCACAGCAATTAAGCGAACATTGAAGATCACCACCAATTAAAAGTACTGATAAAAATAATTGGAAATATGAAGGATATATGGATTCCTAGATGGAAATACTATATCAGAGGTGTTATGGTGATGCAGAGTCTCTGAGAACAAACAGGAATGGGGTATTGAAAAAGACCCAAAACATTGATCAGAGGCTTTCTACATTAAGCTTACCAAGAATTCCAATATAGTATGAAAGGGGGACATCGTTGTTGGGAATTTTAAACAGAGACTCTGGTGCTGTAATGAGAGTATACTCTTCCCATCCGGTAAATCCCCAAACCAAGTCCCCTTTGCTGAAGTTTGGATGCCCAGAATCCAAAACTTTTGCCACTCCATATCCACTTATAACCTGTATCAAGATCAAAAGTCAACAATTCAAGATCACAGTACTGAACAATGAAAAGTTTCCCCAAACATCCAACAGTTTTTCTGACTAATTTCCTCATCTTCCTCTACAGTGAAATAGCCCCAGAGTGGCCTGATGGCAGAGGGTCAACGTTTCCCTGTCGCCCTCATTTGATCATAAATCTCCAATTTCTTCAATATTTTACCGAATCACAGTATATAATAATATTTATTATATATTAACAACTCCAAATAAAAATACCGAAAACTTTCAGCTGAAATTCAAATCTACAGAGAAGACAAAATCCTAGGGCTTGCGATATTTGAAAAAATTCATTTCTTAACATTTTCCCGAGAACCAAACAGGAGTACAAAACATCAAAATAAGGAAATTACGCTTGCTTACCGAACCAGGCTTGAAGGAGTGGATGTAGCTGTCCGTAGTGTAGCTCATACGAGGCCGCATGTAGGGATCGCATGACAAGTAGAGGTTCTTCACCACCACGGCCTTGGAACCTTCTGGAACCTTGAGGCTTATCGTGGAAGTGGTCATGTACATGTCGGATTCTTTAGGAAAACCAGAGACGTAGTCCCTGAAAATCACCTGCTTGTTGCTCACTTCTTCAGCGTCCGCCATTGTAGCCTGCAACTCCAAGCTTTCTCTCACTACTCCTGTTCTCTTTCCCTTTCCAAAAGTCTAATGTGATGCAGGTGGCGACTCCCACGTATTACGTAGATCTGTTGGAAGATCCAAATATTTAATTCACTCCCAAACAAACCCAAAGCGTTTGCGCATTCTTTATATTTCTAATGGAATATTTGATTTTAGAACAAATGGAAAAGAAAAATGTTAAAGAAATTAATTTTCTTATTTTAAAAATAAATTAGATAAATTTATTTATTTATTTTATTTTATTTTCCTTATATTTTTGGGAATCAACGCATTTTATAAAAAATATTTAAATTTATTTTCAAAAAAAAAAATTCAATCAAATTTAAAAAAACAAATTTTAAACCTCTTTAATTACTTTTAAGAATTTCCAATCAATCCATAATTTTTAGAAATTTAATAATATTATTTATTTATTTTCGAATTTTTTAATATTATTAAAGCTTATATTTATTTTTTTTTTAGTTAAATAACTCTTTACAGTTGGAGAGCCGTTGAAATGAAACATCATTATGATTTGGAGTGGGGTTTGGATCGGATATTCCTTTTTGGTCCTCATCCAAATCTGTGGAAACATGTGGAACACATTTTTTCAGGAGGTTTTTTTTTTTTTTTTTTTGGTATTTTTAAAAAATAAACATGATATCCTCTGCACTGCACCCATCAAATAAATTAATTACCAAGAATTCCACTCTTTTATGAAGAGCTCAGACGATTTATTCCATGGAAGCCAGGTTACAACTTACAACGGCTGGACAGAGGAACAGAGGCGAACCAAACAAGGTCATACGCTTCACCAAAACAATCATACAAGCAAGGTCATGATCACTACAAGGGTGGTGGTCATCCACCTTATTAGTACAGAGTCTCACAAGATCCAAGGCTTTTTCATCAGTCAGATAATACACCATGAAAGCCAGAAAATTGCTTGGTACGAGAGGTAGATGAAGTGATTAAGTCATTCACGGGCGACTACAACCACTGCTTTTCCAGCGTTTTTGCCAGAGAAGAGGCGAACCAAGGCTGATGGGAGACTCTCAAGGCCTTCAGTTATGTCTTCCTCGTATACAATCTTCCCTTCTTTGATGTAAGGTATCATCGTGTCCAGGAACTTGGGGTAGAGGTGGTAGTAATCAAACACCATAAACCCTTCCACTCGAACCCGTTTTGTGATGATATTGAACAGGTTGTGCACACCCTCAGGCTGGTCAAACTCGTACTGTGAGATCATCCCACACTAACAAGAATAAAGAGATTGGCTTCAAATTGGATGATTTTCTTATTAACGGAATGTAGTATATATATACACATGTTTGATCTAATCTTCTCCTAAATTATAGCTACAGAATCGGATATATAAGGCTAATTATGCTCCTATACAATCAGCTAATTATGTCAAGATAATCATACAATAACTAACATATAATTTCCTTAATACTCCCCCTCAAGTTGGAGAGTGCAAATCAAGAACTCCCAACTTGGTGCACAAAAATTCGAACTGCTCCCTGCCAAGTGCCTTTGTAAAAACGTCCGCCAACTGCATCTTTGTAGAAACATAACACGGACGAATTACCCCAGCTTGAAGTTTTTCTCGAACTATATGACAATCAATCTCAATGTGTTTAGTACGTTCGTGAAAAACTGGGTTAGCCGCAATATATAAAGCTGCTTGATTATCACAAAACAATGGTGCTGGTTTGTCCAATTCAACCTTCAAATCTTTAAGTATGTACCTCAACCAAGTCAATTCCAGGCAAGTATTCGCCATTGCTCTGTACTCTGCTTCTGCTGACGAACGCGAAACATTCGTTTGTTTTTTTGATTTCCAAGAGATGAGTGATGATCCGAGGAAAACACAATAACCAGAAACGGAACGTCTTGACATACGACATCCTCCCCAATCTGAATCGCAAAATGCGCTGAGTGTTAAATTATTTTCAGATGGAAGAAAAAGACCTTGACCTGGTGATCCTTTAATATATCGGAGGACCCGTAATGCTGCTTCCCAGTGCGGCTTCCGAGGTGTGTTCATGAATTGACTTAGTGTACGTACTGAATACACTATGTCAGGCCTGGTTACAGTCAAGTATATTAATCTGCCAACCAGTCTCCGATACCTACTTGGATCATGAAGTAACTCGCCATCTTCATTAGTCAATTTCAAGTTTTGCTCCATCGGAAATTTTTCGGGCTTCACTCCTGTCAATCCTGTGTCTTGCAAAATATCTAATGTATATTTTCTTTGAGACATAAAGATTCCCTTTTTAGAGCGAGAGAATTCTATACCCAAAAAATATTTCAATTCACCGAGGTCTTTAATAAAAAAACGCTTGAGCAGATGAGTCTTGAGCATCTTGATTTCATGCAAATCATTACCAGTCAACAGGATATCATCAACATAAATGAGAATAGCAGTGAACTTGTTACCTTGGGATTTAGTAAAAAGTGAATAATCTGCTTTAGACTGTATGTAACCCGCAGACTTAACAGTAGCTGTAAAAGTTGAGAACCAATTGCGTGATGCCTGTTTCAAACCGTAAATAGATTTGCGAAGCCGACATACCAGATTCTCCCCCTGTCGGCGAAGACCAGGAGGTGGAGTCATATAAACCTCTTCTTGTAAATTGCCATGAAGGAATGCGTTGTGCACATCAAGCTGATGGATGTACCAATTTCTGGAAGCTGCGACAGTCAGCAAACAGCGAAGAGTGGTGAGTTTGGCAGTTGGAGAAAAGGTTTCTTGATAGTCGATGCCGGCGACTTGTGTGTAGCCCTTGGCAACCAAACGGGCTTTATAGCGTTCAATGGTTCCATCAGAATGGTATTTGATCTTGTACACCCAGCGGCAGCCAATGGGTTTGTGTCCCGGAGGAAGAGGGACCATCTCCCAAGTGTTGTTTCGTTCTAGAGCCTGAAGTTCGGTGGACATGGCTTGGCGCCAACGTGGATCACAGTCAGCTTGTTCAAAGGATGAAGGTTCGGTTTGGGCTGTCAAAAGAGCTAAAAAAGCACGGTGATGGGGTGAAAAACGAAAAAAAGAAAGGTGAGAAGAGAGGGGATACCTTGTACCTTGACGAGAACTTGATTGCGTGGAAGAATGATTAAGCTGGGCAGACATGACATAGTCGTGGTGCCAGGCAGGAGGCTGAATATGACGAGTGGAACGTCGAAGAGGGGGTTCATGGGTGGGGGAAGGGGCTGACGTGTTGGAGGGTACTAAGGGCACGGAAGGTGGGGAAGAAAGCGAAGAAGGAGATGGAGAAGAAGGTAAGGGTGACGCAACTGATTCATGGGATAAAGGTTCAGGAACATCAGTATTAGAGGAAGGTGGAGATGATACAGGATTGTGATGCGACAAGGGAGGAGTGGAACTTGGAGAAAAACGAGGAAGAGATATCGGCTGAGGTGTGGAATCGAAAGAAATGGGAAGCGGTAAAGGAAGAGAAGGTGAATGTTGTTGAGATTGAGAAGAACTAGAATGGAAAGGAAAAATATTTTCCCGAAAGAATACATCTCGGCTGACTGATATTTTTTGTGTTTGCAAATCGAGTACTTTATAGCCTTTTTTTCCATGTGGATACCCCAAAAAAACACAAATAGATGCCCGAGGGTCAAATTTCTGTTTGGGGTGAACATTGGTTACATAGCATTCACAACCAAAAACTCGCAAATGTGTGAGTGAAGGAGGCCGATTATATAAGACCTCGAATGGTGATTTGTTTGAAAGCAATGGAGTCGGAATGCGGTTTATCAGATAAACGGCTGTTAAAACACATTCCCCCCAAAACTCAAGTGGGACATTTGATTGAAACATGAGAGAACGGGCAACATTTAAAATGTGTCGATGTTTGCGTTCTACAACTCCGTTTTGTTGCGGAGTGTAAATGCAAGAGGTTTGAAGTTCAATTCCTTTATTTTGAAGAAAGATGCGAAGAGGAATAAATTCTGTGCCATTATCCATTCTTACCGTTTGAACATCTGTGTGGAATTGAGTTTTGACGAATTGCACAAAATTAGTTAACAAAGATTGTGTTTCTGACTTATGATGCATAAGGAAAATCCATGTGCAACGAGAAAAATCGTCAACAATTGTAAGGAAATAACGTGAACCAGTATGGGCAGGAATTTTGTGAGGACCCCAAACATCACAATGTAAAAGAGAAAAAGGAAATTTTGTAGTTATTGAACTTTTGGGAAAGGGCAAGCGTGTCTGCTTAGCCTGTGGGCAAATTGGACAATGATTTCCTATTTCTTTATGAATATCTGGAAGCAAACGTGATAATAATTTAAAACGAGAAAAAGAGGGATGACCTAGGCGTAAATGCCATAAGTCAGACGGTTGAGAAACATGAAAGACAACCGATTTATTTGTTGATGGATGCATGTAGTATAGACCACCACGCTGTTTACCCGAGCCAATCATCTTCCCCGAAACCAAGTCCTGCAAAATACAATAGTCAGGAAAGAATATGATGTAGCAATTCTGATCTTTTGCGAGTTTGCTAGCCGAAATTAAATTCAAGTTAAAGGATGGGACACATAAAACATCTTTAAGGGTCAATTGGGAATCAAAAATAACGGTGCCAGTGTGTGTTATTGGTGATGCTACACCATTTGGTAAATTAACAGTTGTGACATTAGAAGGTTTGAGATCAGTGAAAAGAGACATGTGGGAAACGATGTGATCCGTGGCACCTGTATCCAAAATCTAAGAACTTGTACTACTAGAATTAACAGACACAAGAGTTGATGGAATCAAACCTGCAGCATTTGCATATGCGTCAATATTACCGGAATTACTGTGATTTAATGCACGAATTGCTTGAGCCAACTGTTGTATTTGTTCTGTAGTGAACCCCTGGACTGTACTAGAAGAAGTCGAATCAGACATTTCCTGGGATTCTGTCGCGTTTGCTGAGGGCTGATTCCCACGACCAAAAGGACGTTGTCCTCGGAATTGTCCCGTTTTGTTATTGCTCCCATTTTTCAGTCGGCATCTATCCTCCGTGTGACCTCTTTTATCACAGAACTTACAGTGAAATTTAAGAGTCCGACATTCATCTATGGTATGTCCGGATCTGTTACAATGGTCACACATTTTCTGTCTTGGATTACCTCCTTTTCCCGGGACTGCGGCAGCTATTGAGAAATTCTCGGTTGGCTCAGAAGAAACTTGTCGTTGCATCTCTTCCTGGACAATTAAAGAGTATGCTTGACGAACATTGGGCAATGGCGACATCATCAAAATATTGGATCTCACTGCCTTATATGACTCATTCAAACCCATTAGAAATTGCATAAGACGGTCTTCCTCCCTTTGCTCGAGATGTGCTTGCCGTTGGTTGCAGGTCAGCGGGGAACGGTACGTCTCAAGCTCGTCCCATAAGGCTTTGATCTTTGTAAAATATGCAGCTACTGTCATCGTTCCTTGCGACATGGTGGCGATTGATTTCTGTATTTGAAAAACCGCTGGAGCATTCTTTTGAGAAAACTGGTCGCGTAAATCAACCCACACTTCGCGTGCTGTTTTAGCATGGATAATTCCTTCAGCAATGTCCGATTCAACAGCATGAGTTAGCCAAGAAAGTATCATGCTGTTGCATTGATTCCACTGTTCAAACATAAAGGGTTCATCTTCCTGCGATGGTTCTTCAACTGTCCCGTCGACGAAGCCGATCTTCTTCTTGGTAGTAAGGGCATGAATAACTGCTTTGCTCCATGATTGATAGTTGACCCCATTTAATTTGATGGGCACCAGAACATGGCCTGGTTGATCTGAATGATGAATATAGAGGGGATGTGAAGGATCGATGGTCTTGTTTTCTGATCCAGAAGCCTTCTGACTGCCAGCCATGGTGGTTTGTTGTTCTGGCTCTGATACCATAACAAGAATAAAGAGATTGGCTTCAAATTGGATGATTTTCTTATTAACAGAATGTAGTATATATATACACATGTTTGATCTAATCTTCTCCTAAATTATAGCTACAGAATCGGATATATAAGGCTAATTATGCTCCTATACAATCAGCTAATTATGTCAAGATAATCATACAATAACTAACATATAATTTCCTTAATACACACGCTGCAATGCGGCCATCGAGCCTCATGTTGAGCAGCGCTGCATCAAGCATCTTTCCCCCCACACTATCAAAGTAGATATCAATGCCTTCAGGGAAGTACCTGGCAAATGACATTTGTAACGATCCTGTTCTTAATTGTGTACACATATTATAAATCCTACACATATATAGTACAATAAGTCCATACGTGTATAATGGGTCTTTGTTGACCAGGATTGGGATCAGTTCTGACACTCTTTGTAATGATTCACTCTTAATTATGTAATAGTCTTTTTCGATTTTAAAAGACGTCTCTAAGATTAATAGGAGTTCATAGATATATGGTGTTGAACTTTTTCCCTTTCTAATGCAAGGATATGTAGGAAGATTAAGCTGAAACCAGGGAACTAGAGATCAAAAGAAATTAAAGCAGTATGTCAGATATACCTTTTCAGACAGGCGTCATAATCCTTCTCTTCTTTGTAGTTGAAAGCCTCATCGAACCCGATCTTGGTCTTCAACAGATCAACCTATTTTGAAGCAGTCATGGTGATAATTAATCAACACTGTGACAGCTGATATCAAAAAAATAAAAAATAAAATGAAGTTCATGATGGTGATGATCATTCACCTTTTCTTTTGACCCTGCACTTCCAACAACATAGCAACCTAGCAACTTGGCTAACTGCCCAACAAGCTGACCCACTGCTCCAAATGCGGATGAGACGAAGACATACTCTTCTTTCTTAGGAGCACAAACCTCATAAAAACCAGTATAGGCAGTCATCCCAGGCATACCTACAAAGCATAAGTTGAATTGGGTTTGCTGGCTTAGTCCTAAATCACACTAAACAAGACATCTTACAGACGATAGAAAATGGAGAAAAGGGGTTCAATCACAAGTAGAAACTAGTTAGAATTTCTTAATTTCTAAGAAGAAAACAACTTACTGAGAAGTCCAGTGTAGTATGAAAGGGGCACATCTGTGTGATGAATCTTAAACAGAGACTCAGTTGCTGTGATGAGACTATACTCTTCCCATCCTGTAAATCCCCAAACCAAGTCATCTTTCTTGAAGTCTGGATGCCCAGAATCCAAAACTTTTGCCACTCCATATCCCACTATAGGCTGTGTGATTACAAGACCAAAAGTCACAATTACAAGCTAGATCATGGCTCCACACATGAGAGAGTACCAAATAACAAAACCAATAAAACAGGGGTTGCTTACAGAGCCAGGCTTGAAATATTCATCAGCATAGCCACCCTGAATGCTTTTGGTATGGCCACGAATGTAGGGATCACAAGATAAATAGAGGTTCTTCACCAGAACGGCCTTGGAATTACCCTCTGGGACCTTGAGGGTGATGGTGGCTGTGGCCATACACATGTCTGATTCTTTGAGATAGCCGCTGACATAGTCTCGCAGAACCACCTGCTTGTTTCTGACTTCTTCCCCACTCGCCATCTCTTCAGAATTTCAGTTTGGGCAGACAGATAGAGGGGCTCATGGAGGTGTGTTTGTATATATAGAGCAGAGACGTGGGGGTTTGTGATTGTGACTTGGGCAGCCGGTAGCCATATACAAGATGCCAGTGACTTAGAAAATTCCAAGAGTTTGATTAATTTATAGGTACTTCCCCGTTCCCAGATGGTTTCTATCTAAAAACTGTTTCAGGGATCATGGCATTTGTCATTTGGGGGGTTGAACATGACTCTTCTTTTGTTCTTTATCATATTTTTGTCACCGTCGGCGTCAATCATAAAGCATTGAATAAGGAAGGAAAAAAGGGTGTTTTGACACATAGACCAGCACAATCATGTACCTGAAAGCATAGCGTGGATTGAAGCATACGATTGTCCATGAGAGCAGGTTTTGCCTTTGGCTTTGTCATTCACTTCTTCAATAGGTCCTGTGTAAGCCTTGACTTTGGCCCGTCAAAGTTGAAAAGCATTAGGAGTCCGTTCAGTTTGTCCCTTTGGCTTTGTCTTTCACTTATAGAATAGGCGCTGTGTAAGCCTTGACGTGGGCCTGTCAAAGTCGAAAAGCATTAGAACTCCGTTCCGTTTGATAGTGTTCTGTTTAATATAAAAAGCAATTTTTTCGAAGAAAAAAAAAAGACCGTTATAAAATATTTTAAATTTTTTTTTAAATCACTTACAATATTTTTTGAAAAAATACTTGATAAATAATTTTTTTTAAAACACTTTGATTATATTTGATTCTCAAAAAATTTGAAAAAAAAAAAGAGAAAATAATAATAATAATAATAAATATATATATTTAAAATCAATAAATTATTTTTATATATTACTTCAAATTCATTTTATTTATTTATCCCTATAAAAAATTAAATAATTTAAAATTATATTTAACTTCTTCTTTTTATATATATTTTTCATAATATAATCAAATATAAGAAAATCAGTTTTCTTAATATTTTTTCTTTAATACTCTCTAAGAATCAAAAGTAACATTTTAAATTTATTTTTTATTTTATATGTTTTCTTTTCTTTTATATTACTTTTTCTCTCTATTTTTCCCCCAAATTTTGTTAGGAGGAAAAATAAAGAAAAAAAGAAAAAAAGAAAACTAATGTTGTTTGGATACTCTTCCCATTTATTGTTCCTAAAAATTAAAATATTTAAAATAAAATTTAAAAAAATGAAATACTATTATAATTATTTTATAATTAAGATGACAAATATAATAAAAGTATAATTTAAATCTTTCTAAAATATAAATATAGTATTATCACGGAGAAACAAAATATAAAGAGGCTACAGCTTCAATATAGTATTAATATTTTATCAATTTTAATCATTTTTGAGGTATAATTAATTAATTAATTAATTAATTAATATAAATTTAAGAAATTAAATGCTTTTTATTTTTTTATTTTAAAAATACAAAAACTAAGATAACAATTTTTTAAAATTATGTTTTCAAAAATTGAGATATTGAAAATTTTTGTCACCTCAAATTTTAAATTTTTTTAAAGCAATTTTATCTATATAAGGAAAAATTATGTTTTTTTTTACAAAAGTTTCTATTATTACTTTCTTTCTTTTTTTTCTTTTTTCTTTTTTTAAAAAAAGTGTATATAAAAGAGATTGAAACCAGCTAAAATATTATTAAACTAATCAATAGATTCAATGTTTTAAGGCTATATTTGGTTCTTGAAAAATAACGAGAAAAATATATTTTTTTTCATATTTGATTTTCAATATTAAAAAAAAAACATTAATAAAATTAATTAGGTTTTATACATTTTTAAATTATTTTATCTTTATAGACAAGAGGAAAAAATAAGTGAAATAAATTTGAAATAATATATAAAAATAAGTAAGAGAGGTATTGAAAAACTTTAAACCAAGAGTGATAAAATTCATTTAGTTCAAAGCTAAGTTAGAATTGACCCTAATATTTTGTCAAGGGATTTATAAATAAATTGCAAATCGGCCCGTTAAAGGCCAATAGTTTAAAAATTGGGCCGGCCCATGTTGAGCCATTTATTATCCAGCCGAATTCCGTTGGATCATCCCTTATCAAAACGCTGCGTTTTGGTTGACCCCTAAGCTGAAGGTACCCAATCACCGTTTACACAGAAGGATTCAATCTCTCGGTTCACAAGAAACAATCTCGATCAATGACTGAGTTCAAGGTACTCTTCCAATCTCTTTTCCCAATTCATTCAATCGATTTATACGTTTGATACAGTCGAAATAATGGGAAAATGAAAGAAAATTTTGATTTGTAAAATTTCACCATCTAGGGCTCGAGAATCCAGAAAATTGCACTTTACCTAAAACTCATAAGCCTCTTTGGCGTGGTTGATCTGAGTTTTTGTAAAAAAAATTTGGATTTTTGACAGCAAAATGTGGTTTTCTTTTATTTTTCTTCATTCTCTTCGTAACCAAACAGAGGCTCGGATTTCACCCTGAGTGCTTTATAAGTTGGATATGCCATTGTTGGAAGTTTTCCTTTTTGGAAGCAAAAGATGAGAAATAAGTTTTTTTTCTTTTACTGCGCTGTTTTCTTGGAAACCAAATAGAAGGCTAGGGTTTCTCTTTGAATGCTTTTAACCTGTCAATAATTCTGGACTACAGCTCAAGATGGAATTTTTATGAAATTAATCACCTGGAGACATTAGCTTGTACGATTATATATAAAGAAGATTTGGCTTGAATAAATGTTCACTAATTTTACCATGGAAGCACAAATGGTACCTTCCAATATAAATGGAAGCATTGGAAGAAAAGGTAGAGCAACCCCACCTCCCCCCCCAAAAAAAACTAAAACTAAAAATAAAAATTCTTACACTTTAAAGCACAAAATAAAGAAATGAATTTAATTTAATTAGTCATAATTGGTAAATAATAAAAAGTTGAATTTATCTGATTTTTTAGGTGAATTTATTAATGATTGTTTTAGGTAAAGAATAATGATGTGAAATATGAGGGGAAATGAGTGATATAAGAGGGGTATTTTGGGAAGATAAAGGTCTACAAACGTTTTTTAACTTTTATATATATTATAGATCGAGACAGAATGTTATAATGGTTTTTTTAGTTGGAGGGAACAAGAACAGAGACAAGCAAGAGAAGAAAAGAAAAGGGAAGGAAAATTTGAAACATTTCTCTAAAATTGAAGGGAAGAATCAAATTTATAAGGAACACTTTCCTCAAACTTTTCCCACCTTTTTCCAAGGATAATGGGATTAGCATTTTTGCCCTTAAGCATTTTTTTCCTTTACTATTTTTCATGGTCTCCAAACATGAGAAAATCTTTCCTTGGTATTTGTTTTAACCTTTTCTTAGCACTGTCTAAGAAGTGAACATAAGCCGAGGCTCCTTTTGGATCTTAGCACTTTCTAAGAATATTTCTCTTATTTCTTATGAAGAATAAAAATTTTGAAAAATTTTAAATAATTTTCACTATATTTGATTATCCCTCTTATATTCCGTGTAAACCAAACAAGTGATTTTGGATTCTTTTCTTCTTTTTTTTCCTTATTATTTTCCATGATTGAAATGGAGTCTAAATAAAAAATCCTTCTAGCAAAAGGGGTTGCAATCCAAGTACATAGAAGAATACATAGAGCAGCATCCCATGATCTAATGACAAAGTGAACTCAATGATCAAATGACGAAGTAAAACAGATCTGGGAGATTCTAATGCATGGTAGAGTAAATATTGTTCAAGATAATGTATGAAGACCTCTATTGTTTAGTGTCTTTCCCATGGTTTGTTCCTGACTTCAAATTTAGAGATTCTTTTTTTGGAGCAGAAGATCGATCTATCAAGGCCAAAGTCAGAGTTCAAGATCTGGCAAAGCTATGAAATATCAGTTACATCTCAATTGATTATGTGTGTGGAATTTTTTTGTTCTTTCTCTTGCAACCTATGTACAAATTTGTCTATCCTTATTTAAAGTGCCCATTGTCCACAAACATTGAATAGCTTTTTCTAGAATTTATAAATCAGTTCTCCTTTGGTATGTATTTTCTCAAATTTGCAAGACCTTCAGCAGAAAAACATGTATGGGGGGGCATCAAGGAGAGAGAAACCCAGAGGGCGTCATGGGTTAACTACGCAGAAGAAGCAAGAGATAAAAGAAGCTTTTGATCTTTTTGACATTGATGAGTCAGGTAACTAAAATGGTTGATTATGTAAATGTCTTTGATGTATATATATATATTTAACCTTTGAAGGGCTGTTGTTGTTTAGGCACTATTGATGCCAAAGAGCTGAGTTTGGCCATGAGGTATGATATCCCATCACAAGTATTGGAGCTTTTTATGTTAGAAATCTGCAAATACTTGACTAAAATTGTTCTATTGCAGGGCCCTGGGCTTTGAAATGACAGATGCGGTAATGTCTATATCCTTGAGCACTATTTTCTGGAAGTCCCTGATCAGTGTGTATGTTGGCATGGGTGGGCTTGTGTGTCAGCATGATGCTTCTAATTTAAATCATTTGCTCTTGTGCGTAATTGATATGGTTGCATCTTGTGGTGGGATTTTCTCAAATATTCTCTCTTCAAAGCCCCCAAGTGCTTCTTCTTAAACCAATAATATTGAATAAGGATTGCCTTGACTTAACAAATGAAACTGTTCGATGAGTTTGTTTAATCTTTTAAATTTATGGAAAGAACTAAATGTCTGGTTCATTTTTCTCCTAAGTTTTTTAATTTTATTTCTTTTAATTTAAATTTCCTCTCCCATTAACTGCAAATTGTAAACCCAAAAAATTTGGTCAATAAGTTGGTAATTCTGTCCCTAAGATTTGGATACTTCAAATTTCAGGAGAGTGCATAACTGATAACTATTTGTTTGTTTTTTTATTCATCTAATCCGGAGTTGATAAAAATTTGTACTTTATTAAGTAATCCAGACTTGTATCGAGAACTTGAGACTGATGCGGCTTTCCTCTTTATTGTATATTCTTCCGGAATCTTCAGATCATCTAACCTGCATCGCTAACATATTGATTGGCGATGTTATTTCAGCAAATTGAACAAATGATTAAAGATGTTGACAAGGACGGCAGTGGTGCAATAGATTTTGATGAATTTGTGTACATGATGACTACCAAGATTGGAGAAAGGGATACTAAGGAGGAGCTCATGAAAGCCTTCCACATTATTGACCTAGATAAAAATGTGAGGTGCTCTCTATGTTGATTTTAGTTTGATGCTTCTTGTTGATAACTGTCTTATTTTGTTCATATTTAGGGAAAAATATCTGCCACAGACATCCAGCGTGTTGCAAAGGAATTGGGTGAGAGCTTCACTGCAAATGAGATTGAAGAAATGATTCGAGAAGCAGATCAAGATTGTAAGTCCTATCTTTTATTTTAGGTACAAGAGGGTTTATACTGTTTTGCTTTGAAAACTGGACCAAAACTGATGAATATTGTGTATAAACTCTTTATTCTAGTTTATGAGACTGTTAGTAGCTGTCATTCAGTTAAAACTTTCCTTTTTTCTTGCTGAATTCATTTCAATCTAAACTCTGATCCATTTGTTCTGATATTATCCATTAGATTCCATGAAATTTAGAAACGACATTGCATTAATTGTTCATTTAAAAAATTAAATTCATTGGCACTACTTCAACAATTCACTAATACATTTTATTCTACTGATGATTCAAAGTTTCTCCTACCTGTGCTACTTATGCTCGATATCTCCTTTCTTCTAAAGCAATGTCTCACCCTTAAAGTTTTTGCTTGTCTTGAGTGCTTGATGAAATTGTTTTTGAATCATTTTACATTCAGTCATGCAAAAGCTTTATTGATTTATTGCTGAATTTCAATATTCCATTGTGGGCTTGTTCTTAAACTTGACCAAGACTCCTGAAAATTGTCAAATTTGTGGCTCAAGTTTGAGAGAATTGGGTGCTTGTGATCTGAATGAACTAACCAAATGCGGCTGCATAAGGATGCATCAAAGGAAAAGGGAATAATGGTTCTTGCATATGCTGTGTTTATCATTTATGGTGGGAATAAGGCCAGAAGAAACTTGCACATTACTGGAACCACCACATGGAAAAAAAAAAATGAAAAAATGAAAAAGAGATTGATATGGTCAAACAAGGATTTTTGGGTCCTTACTGTTGTTAAAATTCATAGATCCAAATTGAGAGTCCTTTGATTTTCAAGGTTGAAACCTATACTATTACGTTGGATCCAACTCCCATGTAATCCAAATAAAAAATGCGTTGGTTACTGGGGAATATGACTCAAACATGGGTTTGTTTTAATATTTGAAATATTTCCACTCTGTTTTGCATATTTTTGTAACATGTTTCTTATTTTGAAATGCACAGCTGATGGTGAAGTCAATCTTGAGGAGTTCATGAAGATGATGAAGAGAACTACATATGGGTACTAGGAGTTCAATTTTAAGCTGACTGTATGGTGTTCAGAGGCCCATCTTATGTAGAAAGATTGGTTCTGGTCTGCTGTACTAGTGCTATGGATTTATATTAAGAAAATGACAATGTTGGCTTGGATGAATTAGGGATATGCAGGACTTTTTAAATTTGTAATATGATTCAACTTATTTTGATCATATGTTGATAAAATCCTTTCTTGTCTATGGGAATGAAAGTGCTTTTGATTTTTTGCAAATCTAAGAACTTAAAATTGTATATGATGGGCCTGCATAAAACAGGGAAATGAATCTTTATCATGGTCTCTATTTAGCACTGGAATGGTATGTATCTCTTTTCTTGCTTGCGACCTGAAGCATCCACAGAACTCAAAAGATCAGATTATACTGAAATATGAGGAACATCAATGGTGGGTTAGTACTATTCTATCAAGAGTCAGTTGTGAAAATTAGTATCTAAAATGGGAGTAGTTGATCAACCTTAACGCAGATTTTTTTTGGTTGCTCTACAGAAAATGAATCTGCAGCTTGTGAGTCATTAGCATAGCTCATCAGATAAACAGAGATGAATTGAATTTTCTCTGGTGAGGAGGATAGACTCTCATTATTCTGTACGGAATTTAGAAAGAGAGATTTTACATGGGTTGACAACAAACAAACCGATTTTCTCAATTGAAAACTAGTGAGATTAGTTTTTGGGTCAGTGTTGTTAGAGATTTCAAATGTTCTAGCTAAGATAGGATTGTATATTTCTCCTCATAAGCCTTTCAAACTACAGGTGAGACCAATGAAGATTTTTCTTCTCTGAAAGGGATGGTGAGACCACCCATTGGATGATCAAACCCGAACTTGTCTTCAGCCTGACTTAGCTTGTGTTGAAATGAAGAATGGTTCAAGTATGAAATAGTAATCACAAAATGCTTCTTTTGTATTCCTCCAGCGACAGGGTGCATCTGAAGACCTCTCTGCAGCTGTGAGGACCCGTGGATCAATCTACTTAGCTCGAGCAATTCCAGTTAAACCGTTGCCCCTTGGAAAACTTAAGGCAAGCTGATAGCAGGCACGTGTAGAAACAGCATACACCCAGACGCCAGATGGTTGAACTTCAAACTCAAGTGCTAATGGCAATCATCTGGAATATGATGATTAGTAAAAATCACTAAATTACTGCACTGTATCTCAGTACAACCTTATTGATTTGATGTAAATTTCACTCCAGTACTATGCTGGCATATTTAAAAACACTTCCTTTTTTGCTGTAGGTTTCAAAACTTTTTCATAGACCCTTTTGGGGTTGATACTGAGCTCTAAGCCCTTATTAGACAATGCTTGACATTCCTTCATTCAAATTGGAGATGAGGATGAAGGCAAATTATTCATGAGCAACTGCAGCTACTTGTTTTCCCACGTTATGACCACTGAACAGTCCTACCAGAGCTGCAGGGCTTCTCTCAAGTCCTTCAGCTATGTCTTCCACGTACACTAGTTTCCCCTCTCTGATGTAAGGCAGTAGGGTGTCCAGCATCTGGGGATAGAGGTGATATTGTTCATGGGACACGAATCCTTGTATGCAGACTTGCTTAGAAATGATATTTATCAAATTCTTGATGCTTTCAGGCTGCTCAAGGTTGTATTGTGAAACCATCCCACATGCGGCAATACGACCACGGGTTCTCATGTTGAGAATTGCATCAAGCATCTTTCCGTCAACATTATCGAAGTAGATATCAATGCCTTCAGGGAAGCACCTGGTGACAAGCAGGTAACAAAATTTACAATGGTTCATGACGTTTGGTGCCTTGAAGATCCTTTATGTAACAGTGTTTATTCCTCTTTATATTCTGTAAAATTGACAGAAAACTCAATATTTAGGTTTCTTTTATGCAGAACACAGGTGTTAACCTTTTCAAAGCTGCATCCAACTCATGCTCTTCTTTATAATTGAAAGCTTCATTGAAACCATGCTTGTTCTTCAACAAATCAACCTTGGCAAGAAGAAGATGATAACAAGAAAATGAAAAGGTGAGTCTTCCACCTCTGGATTTCTCTTTTATCTAGCAGCAAGAAAAACAGGAATCTTGCAGAAAAATTGTTTAAAAAAATTGCCAATATCATGTGGTACACTACCTTTTCTTTACTTCCAACACTTCCAACAACGTAGCAACCCATCAACTTTGCAAACTGACCAACAAGCTGACCAACTGCACCAGATGCTGCTGAAACAGAGACATGCTCTCCCTTTTTAGGGGAACAAATCTCATAAAAACGGGCATAAGCAGTTATACCTGGCATTCCTGTGATGCAACAAAGTGAAAGCCAACCAAGATTTTACAGAGACAGCTTGAACCTTGAACAATTCATGATCAGTCAGATAAGGTTTTCGATAAACAGTACCCTATACATAGTTGCAAGAGATTGCAGTTAAAAACCTTACCAAAAATTCCTGTATAATTAGAGAGGGGCACATCAGTGTGTTGGATCTTAAAGCGGATGGAGGAAGTTGTAATGAGGCTGTATTCTTCCCATCCGGTCGTCCCCCAAATCAATTCACCTTCCCTGAAATTTGGGTCCCCAGAATCCAGAACTCTAGCTACTCCATATCCAGTTATGGCCTATGAATGTGTTTTTTTTTTGTTTTTTTTTATTACTATCATTCGGTGAACAGATGTGATGATAAAATCTCATAATGTTTATAGAACTACATGAATGATTTTGAGTTTTTGATGCCAAAGAGACAATTTGATATAATACTCGAGAGGATACTTACTGAACCGGGTTTTAAAGAACTTGAAGTTATCATCATCTTCACCTTTTTGCATACAATAGTGCATTTATGGATTGCATGACAAGTAGAGATTCTTGACCAGAATGCATTGGATCCTTGTGGAACCTTCAAAACTATGGTTCCCTGGCTCAACTCTAGGTATGTCTCTTGCGGAAAAACAGTGACATAGTTTCTCAGCATCACCCTTTTGCTGCTCACTTCTAACTTGGCCATTGCTGTTGTGTTATCTGATCCAAGCTCTCTCTACTCTAGTATTATTAGGAGATTTTTCAGTATTAGGAGGTTTATTTACTCTTCTGGATTAACACTTCCGGGTGATAGCATTCCATAAATGGTAGTTTCAATCCTTTTTTGTGATGTTGGTAACATGATGTGTGTTGGCATGTATTAGTATAACTGGTAGACAAAGGTGCGTGGAGAAAATGATAAAGTTGGCCCACTTTTCTGTGTATTTCACAATGAAAAATTCAAAATAAAAAGTGAACTACAGGTCTTTTATCCAGCTAATTTTTTGTGGAAATCAAGAGTTCCTTCTAAGGTTAGGGCCTTTGTATGATTAGTGGTACTTAAGAAGGTAAATATCAATGACATGCTACAGTTGAGAAGGTCTTTCAAAGTCCTTAATCCTGATTGTTGCATTCTATGTTGGAGAAGTAGTGAGATGATTGATCATCTTTTCCTATATTATCCAATTATTTTGGGATTGTGCAATAGGATTTCTTCACAAGGTGGAATGGAGTGGGTTCCATTAGGCAGCATTTGTGATACGATGGTGTGATCTCCTTCAAGTGTTTTGGGAATTCAATTAGAGGTAGGGTTCTTTAGAGGATCACGTGTTTCTCTTTGTTGTGGATTGTGTAGAGACTCAAGAGAGAGGAATGCTCTAATTTTTTAGGACACTTGGAGAACGTCGGAGTCGTTGTGGGATTTGCTTCATTTCTATGTTCTTTTTATGTTTATTGTACAAATATTTTTAAACCCTACCCTTTAAGTGTTATTCAACTTAGTTGGCTCTAGATTTGTACATCTTAGGGATGGGTTACAGGAGTTGGTGTGTTATACTTGTACAAGTCTTTTGTCCTTTTTGTATGACCTTCCTTGTTTTGTGGAGGTTTACTTAGTTACTTTTGATCTTCTCATTTTTTTTTTATATTTTTATTATCAATTAATACATTTGTTTGTTTTTGATAAATAAATAAAAAATTCAAAATAAAAAAATAGAAGAATCACTAGGGAGATGGGTAATCTTGATCCATTCATTGAAAGTCCCATTGGAAACAAAAACTCAGAGCCCAACCCCATCATCTTATTTGATACATCAATGGCTTAAAGGCCTAGAGACCTAGAGAAGAAGGTGGAGTTATTCGCGAGCAACAACAACAACTTGTTTACCGACATTGCGGCCACTTAACAGTTTGATGAGAGCTGCAGGGCCGCTCTCAAGGCCTTCATTAATCTCTTCGAAGTACACAATCTTCCCTTCTCTAATGTGAGGCAGAATCATGTCCAAGAACTTGGGGTAGAGGTGATAGTAATTGAAAACAACGAGTCCTTCAATGCGTATTTGCTTATATATGACTTGGATCAGGTTCTTTACCCCTTCAGGTTCTTCAAGATTGTACTGTGACACCATCCCACATGCAGCAATGCGGCCTCGAGGTCTCATGTTGAGGAGCACTGCGTCAAGCATCTTTCCCCCAACATTGTCAAAGTATATGTCAATGCCATCAGGACAGTACCTGATAACAATCCCACAACAACTTGCATTCAGTGTCAAATAAAATCATTACTGTAAGCTTTTCTTGGGAATGTTTTATTATTACATTGTAATGGTTAGTATCATATTAATATATATCGTGCTCCCTTATCACTATATCACTTGACTCTGATACATGTTACTGAATCATATTCTGATATAAGCTTTTGGGATAGTTGGTAGTTTAATATGATATCTAAGCTATAATTAACCAGAGGTTTTGAGTTCTAGTCTCTCTTATGGCCGATAACTACTCGGTTATATGATCCAGAACTATTTGCAAGTGAGGAGCTCTAGACCCTACCATTAACTTTAGGTCTCAAGTTGGCGTTTGCCTGGTATACATTGTGGGTGTTAAGATGACATTAGAGTTATTCAAGTTAACCCTGTTTGAAAGTGCTTTGGAAAATACTTTCAAACACAATCATGGAAGTAAATTTTTATTTAATTAAAATTTAAAAAAACAAAATATCGTTACCGATGTCTTTAATACAAGTAATTTTAAACTATAGTTCCCACATTAGTTATTTTTACTTCTACTTTTTCTACTATTAAGCACCGAAGTTAAATGCTATCCCAGGCAGAGCCTGAGCCTAGTTTGCATTGCTAAAGACAACAATTTACTGATTTTTAGAAGAATAGTTGGGCAGACCATGGAGATAAATTGTATGCTTTCTCTGTTATTTTTCTTAGACCATGTAGGTAGAAATTTATGTTTGTAGATGAAGCTACCAAAGTGGGTGAGAACTACTGCTAGAGGACTTACGCCATGAGCCTAGTATTAGGATTTCATGAAAGCTCACTGTTTCAAGCTTTTAGCATGGTTGTGGTGATGAATGCCTCCTCATGCAATTGCTTCTAAGCTATGAATACTGACCTTTTCAAAGCTGCATCTAGATCATGCTCTTCCTTATAATTAAAAGCTGCATCAAACCCTAACTTGTTCTTCAACAGATCAACCTTTAATAGAAATAAAAAGGCAAGACAAATGGGTTACGCAGGTGGTAAAATTTCAACAAGAAAATGGACCAGTTGGGGGAAAAAAAATTAAAGATAACTCACCTTCTCTTTACTTCCAGCACTGCCAACAACATAGCAACCCGTCAACTTAGCAAACTGCCCAACAATCTGACCTACTGTTCCAAAAGCTGATGAAATGAAGACACATTCACCTTTCCTAGGAGAGCAAAGCTCGTAAAAACCTGCATAGGCGGTCATTCCAGGCATACCTATGAAGAAACAAATGCTTAAACTATCGTGTAGAGGATTAGTATACTTTGAATTTAAGCATAAGGAACAAGGAGCCTCTGCTAAAAATCATTATCAGAGGCAGCGACTTACTAAGAATTCCAGTATAGTAGGAAAGAGGTACATCGGTATGTTCAATTTTGATGAGGGTTTCTGGTGTTGTGATGAGACTATACTCTTCCCATGCAGTTGTACCCCAGACCAAGTCTCCTTCCTTGAAGTTGGGGTGCCTAGAATCCAAAACTCTAGCTACTCCAAACCCGGTTATCGGCTGCATAGTATCATCAAGAAAAGTTACCAACACAAACTTAGCTCGAGACTAGTACTGCTTGAGTAGAGAGAGCAGGGATGCAAAGCAGGGCTTATTTTCTGAGAGGATATGGAAATCTACTTACAGAACCAGGGATGTAGCAAGTGAATAGGTTGTTATCCGGGACTTTTCTCATTAGAATCCTCATGTAGGGATCACAAGACAAGTAGAGGTTCTTCACCAGAACCCCATTTGATTCCTCTGGCACCTTCAAACTTATGGTACTAGTGTTGAGTACCAAGTCGGTTTCCTTGGGAAAACCAGTGATGTAGTCTCTGTATATCACCTGTTTGTTGCTCACTTCCATTGATTTCTATATATCCGATCTCAAGCTCAACCTCTCTCCACTCTCCCCTTTTGTCAGTGTGCTTATTTGGGGCCAGAACTTCTCCTAATTATACCCAGAAAATAATACAAAGATGCTTGAACAGTGCGACGTCTCTTCCCAACCACAAACAAATTCAAGGTTGAGCATTATTCTAAGTTTGATCTTTCTTTCTGCTAATTCTTCCAATTTCATACGTGTCAATGATATGACCGTAAACTGCCGTATTACATATGAACAAGGAGAGGCCTACTGATAATTCAAATGCATCTAGAGTCCTTTTGACCATGACATGAACTGCAGTGCAAGGATGTTGAAGATTGAGAAAAGGTAGGCTGGTTCATTGTAGAATATGATGGAGATGGAGACTCAGAAAATTTTACCAGCAGTTAGCTGCTCCTGGAAGAAAAGATGCCAGGTCGTTATTGGACCACTTGTGGCTCGGTTTCTTCACAAGATTTAAAATAATCCTATTTTAAAAAATTACCATCACTTCATTTTTTTTAATTTTTGTATATTTATCCTTTTAATTTTATTTAATTATGAATGTTTTTATTTATAATATTAAAATATATATTTATTTAAAAATCGTTAAAATATAAAAAAATAATGAAATTATAATATTTTATAAATTAAAATTAATTTAATAAAATAAATTATTAATATGACTTTTAATAATTTTAATTATTTAAATAAATTAATGCCAATAGAAAAAATTTGTCACCACGAATTTATAATTAAATTTTAAAACTTAAATCTCAAATAAAATATTTTATATAAATTTTAGAAATGATTTAATTATTTATTTTAATTTATAAAAAAAACATGTTTTAATAAAAATATTTTTTAAATTTTAAAATAAATAAATAAAAATAAATTAAAGGAATTTAAGAAAAAAATTTCTAATAAAAAAAACCTATAAATATTATCATTCATCGTAACTACGTCAATTATACTTATAAAATAATTTAATATTTTTATTCTTACTTATTTTATCATTATTTTTAATTCATCCAAGTATTGCCATAAATTTTGAAAACTTTTGGTTCTATTAATAATTTTGTCAAAATATTCACCGAAAATATTTGATATATCCATGAAATAGTACCGAATATATCCATAAAATCTAAATACCAATATATCCATATATCGAAACAAGAAATTGGATAGAAAAAAAGGCAAATGTAGGAGGAAAAGGCCGAAAGGGAGCAACCCAATTACACGCTACATCAAAGAAGTGGAAAAAACTGAAGATTGGGAAGGAAAAACAGAACAAATTCAACAACCACAAAGGTCCCCACGTCATGAATGAGCTATGTCTACTTGCACAATTTCAATGGATTCCTCCATTATTTCAACCGCTGTATACTCATCTCTATCGTTAGAGGTCCCGCATTCATTTTGTGTCCATGACTCAGAATCATCATCAATTTGGTGTCTTCCTACTGTATTTCTTAGTATTTTATCAACTTCTAGCATTGTTGGCCTTCGATGGGGAGAGGCCTTGACACAACTACATGCAACTTTAAGGAACTCAAAGATCTCGCCGTCAAATCCTTGTCCGATTAAAGATTTATCAATGGCATCATAGAGGCCAGAAGTACTCAAAAGATGGTTGATCCAATCAACTAAAGTCCCATCAAACCTTCGAGAAGCATCTGAAATTTTGTGAGGTTTCTTCCTTGTCACCATCTCAAGGAGCACAATTCCAAAGCTGTAGACATCTTTCTTTAGAGGGCATTGCACACGCTTATTCTCAGTATCTGCAGAACCCACAAACAAACCCCAGGTAGAATCAGTGATGCTCGACTTCATGAGTGTTGCCCCTCCAAAATTCGAAATTTGGGGCTCAAAATTCTGATCTAGTAAGATGCATTTTGAGTTAATATTGCCATGACCTACCAAGAACATACAGTTATGGTGCAGCCATGCCAAACCTCTAGCTAGCCCAACTCCAATTCTACCCCTCAAAGGCCATTCCAAGATCTTGGCCTTGGCTTTGTTGGGGTGTAACCATTGATAAAGGTTCCCATTTCCCATATGTTCATACACCAAAAGCTTCTCATTTCTCTCGATGCAGAATCCCAATAAGGGTACCAAGTTGGGATGAGTTAGTCTCCCCAGGATTAGTATCTCATATATAAACTGCTTCTCAAATTGCTGGGAGTCTAGGAACCTCTTAACTGCTGGCAAACAGCCATTCATGACTGCTGCTTTGTACATAGTTCCCGTCTTTCCAAACCCAATGATGTTCTCTACACTGAAATTGTTCGTTGCAGCAGCGAGATCTGTCAAAGGCATTCTGGTAGCGAGTTTCTCCATCATAGAAATCTGAAAGCAAAAATGCTCCGTGTTAGTATAAAAAACACAAGATCAGCAAAACTGAAACAACAAAGAAAGTCCTTTCTTATAGTACCTTTATGATTGGCAATATTCTCATTTGATGAGGTTCCTTTTTCTTCATTTTCCTCCTTGTGACCAACATCACTTGATGGGCTTCTCTTCTCTTGTTTTTCCTTCTTGTCACTAGCATCTTGATTAAATGTTCCCCGGGCATACAGACGAACATAAAAACTGCAGTAACTGAAACAGCAGAGACCGCCCAACCAACTGCAAACCCGCTTTTGAATGAATCTTTAGCTTTCCCTTGTTGCTCTCCACAAGCTTTTAGAGGTCCCCCACATAGTCCCTTATTATTAGCATAGCTCTCAGGTGTGGCGGAATAGCTAACAAATGTAGGAACCGGCCCAGACAAGCGATTGTTGGCAACATTAAGATCCTTTACCCAATATATCCATATATCTGACCTGTTAACTGATTTTTGTTGAGCACAAGGTGATTCAGCCGTACACAACTCGCCATGCTTGATGGAATCTCACCCGAGAATTTGTTGTAGGAGAGATTAAGGACTCTTACATATGGGATCAGTTGGTTGATGTTAGATGGTATAGGTCCAAAGAAATTGTTGTTGGACAGATCCAAAGTCGTCAAGCTTGTGCAGTTTCTGATCCCTTGAGGGAATTTGCCCTTGAGTCCAAGACCTTGGAGTTGGATGGTTTGGACCCTGTCGGTAAAGTATGACCAGCATGCAATTCCGTTAAGCATACAGATATCACCAATTCCAATGTTATCAAAACTCCATGTGTTCAAGGACCCAAAAGGGTCCTCCACCGATGATTTTATACTTCTCAAACAGGAAAGATCGCCTTGGTCTATGCTGGAGCTTGTGCTAGTAGAACTCAGTAGACAGCAGAGAAAGGAAGGAAGAAGCAAAAGAATGGTTTTCTTATCCATGCTCATGAACATAGTCACCTTGTTGGATGAATACTGAAATTTCAAGCTCAATCACTAGGCCTGCAACATGGTAGCATTTTAATATCAAGTGCTATGTTATTGAGAAAGAAAGAAAGAAAGAGGCTATTGGATCTCACCTTCCTGAATTGTTCTGAGCACCCCATTCCACCAACCACTGGCATTGAAAGTGGAAGACTCCGGGGTCTGTCTGAATCCTTCCTAGTCTCTTCCTTCACTTTTCCAAAGAGATGGGACAAAGTTAGTTGAAGTTTTTCTCTCAAGTCCTTTCCAACTGTTTCTCATTTTTATTCTGTTTCTTATGGCGTAGTTAAATACATAGAAACCCTCTTTTGAAGAAGAAAGCATCATAAGAAACTGTCATTGGTCATTGAATTTTAGAAGTCTACGAGTTTTATCTGTATGGTGACTTTGCATTAGGCTTCACCTGTGAGCTGGCTGTGTCTCTCCCCTGCAGCCCTTAATGTTTTGTACACTCCACGCATTTTTTATTATTAGTTGATGAGGATATTTATGTTTAGATTTTGAAAATTTTATATTTAAATTTTCTTGAGAAACAAGAAAAAAAAAAAGACAAAACATAACCTATTTAAGTGGCAGTTATTTCAGTAAATTGATGGGCCAGGCATATTTAATTGCATACCTCTCCACAAGCCCATTATCATCTAAGCCCGTTACATGAGACCGAAGGCCTCTTGTTGCCCCTAGAATCAAGCTCCAACAGGCCTCCTGCCTCGTTTCATGAACATCAAACTTTGATATGGGCTTAGCCCATATTGCCTATCGTTCCAAAACTCCTCAATTCCCTGAAACCCTGTGCCAGTTCTTTAGCCGGTGGTGGCAAGACCCTAGTCTTGCAGTTTTCATAAACCCTAAACCCTAGAAGGAGTGAAGAGAAAGAGGGGGATAAAAGAAAGGGTCGGGTAGAATCGCAGAAGCCCCACATCCCAAACCCTAACGGGGATTTTGAAAGCACGATGAGGCCACTGGACGAGAACGAGACTACAGCAGTGTTCGAGAAACTCTTCAAATTCACGGGTAACAATCTCAAGAACATAGTCGAAAACCCATCACACGAAGGCCCTGATCCTAACCCTGGCAGATACTGCTTTCGTCTCCAGAAGAACCGAGTCTACTACGTGAGCGAGTCGCTGGTCAAGCGAGCCACCAACATTGGCCGAGCCCAGCTGGTCTCGCTAGGCACCTGTATCGGCAAGTTCACCAAGGGCGGTAAATTTCATCTCACCGTCCAGTCGGTGAATCTATTAGCCGCAAATGCCAAGCACAAGGTCTGGCTTAAACCCACATCGGAGATGTCGTTTTTGTACGGAAATCATGTTTTGAAAGGTGGACTGGGGAGGATTACGGAGAACATTGTGGCGGGTGATGGGATCGTGGTGTTTTCCATGTCGGATGTGCCTTTGGGGTTCGGGATTGCAGCAAAGTCGACTCAGGATTGTAGGAAGTTAGACCCTAACGGGATTGTTGTGCTCCATCAGGCGGATATTGGGGAGTATTTGAGAATGGAGGATGAGCTTTGATGGGGTTGCATAGATTGTTTATGGGGATTTTGGGGGTGTTTACTCAAGTAAGTTCATGGATATACGCGAGTTTCTGTAAGCCTGTGTTAGTTTTGATTAATATGAGTTTTGAGTTCTTTTGATTTTGTTCAAGGCTTCTAATTTATGGGTGGAGTACTGATCGCTATTTTGCTGATCTTCTATTGTTAATGAAGGATTTTTGGGCGCCTATTGTTGTCAAAATTCATAGATCCAATCCAAATTGAGAGCCCTTCGATCTTCAAAGTTCAAACCTATACTAATACATTGGATCCAACTCCCGTGTGATCCAAATAAAAAATGTGTTGGTTACTGGGGAATATGACTCAAACATGAGTTTGTTTTAATGTTTGAAATATTTCCACTCTGTTTTGCATGTTTTTGTAACAAGTTTCTTATTTTGAAATGCACAGCTGATGATGAAGTCAGTGTTGAGGAGTTCATGAGGATGATGAAGAGAACTACATATGGATACTAGGACTTCAATTTTAAACTCACTGTACGATGTTCAGAGGCCCATCCTATGTAGCAAGATTGGTTCTGGTCTGCTGTATTAGTGCTATGGATTTGTAGTAAGAAAATGACAATGTTGGCTTGGATGAATTATGGATATGCACAACTTTTTAAACTTGTAATATTATTCGACTTATTTTGATCATATGTAGATAAAATCCTTTCTTGTCTATGGGAATGAAAGTGCTTTTGATTTTTTGCAAATCTAAGGACTTAAAATTGTATATGATGGCCCTGCATAAAACAGGGAAATGAATCTTTATCATGGTCTCTGTTTAGCACTGGAATGGTATGTATCTCTTTTCTTGCTTGCGAGTTGCGACCTGAAGCATCCACAGAACTCAAAAGATCAGATTATACTGAAATATGAGGAACATCAATGGTGGGTTAGTACTATCCTATCAAGAGTCAGTTGTGGAAATTAGTATCTAAAATGGGAGTAGTAGATCAACCTTTAGTCAGATTTTTTTTTTTTTGGTTGCTCTACAGAAAATGAATCTGCAGCTTGTGAGTCATTACCATACCATGTGCTCATCAGAGAAAATGAATTGAATTTTCTCTGGTGAGGAGGTTAGACTCTCAATATTCTGTACGTAATTCAGAAAGAGAGATTTTACATGGGTTGACAACAAACAAGCCAATTTTCCTAATTGAAAACCGGAGAGATTTAGTTTTTGGGTCAGTGTTGTTAGTGATTTCAAGTGGTCTGTCTAAGATAGGATTCTATATTTCTAGCTAAAGGGATGGTGAGACCATCCATTGGATGATCAGACCTGAACTCTTCTTCAGCCTGACTTAGCGAGTGTCAGACTAAGGTATGGTTGAAGTATGAAATCATAATCACAAAATGCTTCTTTTGGTTTTCTCCACCTTATACAGGGTACATCTGAAGACCTCTCTGTGGCTGTAAGGGCCCGTGGATCAATCTGCTTAGCATGAACAATTCCAGGTAAACCGTTGCCCATGACTTATATGAGCTTGGAAAACTTGAGGCAAGTAATGTATCTCTCATTTTTATTTTTTTATGCTGGGAAAAGCTGGTAGCAGGCACATGTAAAAACTGGTCAATTGCTAATGGCAATCATCTCGAAGATGATGATTAGTAAAAATCACGAAATCATTGCACTGTATCTCAGTACAACCTTATTGATTTGATGTAAATTTCAGTCTAGTACTGGGTTGGCATATTCAAAAACAAAAATAGTTGGTAATTTCAAGTCTTTTCTAATAAAAACCGGTCAAGCTACAATATAGTGGGAACATGTGAAAAATGTTAGTCCATAAGATTCTTTACCATAACCCCATTCGATTCCTCTGGCACCTTCAAACTTATGGTACCAAGTCGGGTTCCTTAAGAAAAACAGTGATGTCGTCTCTGTATATCACCCGTTTGTTGCTCACTTCCATTGATTTCTATATATCCGATCTCGAGCTCAACTTCTCTCCACTCTCCCCTTTTGTCAGTGTGCTCATTTGGGGCCAGAACTTCCCCTAATTATAAATGAGAAGGAGAAGTACCCAGAAAAGTATAAAAGATGCTTGAAGAGTGTGACCTCTCTCTCCAATCACAAACAAATTCAAGGTTGAGAACTATTCTAAGTTTGATCTTTCTTTCTTCTAATTCTTCCAATACGTGTCAATGAGATGACCGCAAACTGCTGTATCACATATGAACAAGGAAAGGCCTATTGATAATTCAAATGCATCTAGAATACTTTCAACCATGACATGAGCTGCAATACAAGGATGTTGAAAACTGAGAAAAAGGTAGGTTGGTTCATTTTAAGATTTGATGGAGATGGAGATGGAGACTCAGAAAATTTTACCAGCAGTTAGCTGTTCCTGGAAGAAAAGATGCCAGGTCGTGATTGGACCACCGGTGGCTCGGTTTCTTCACAAGATTTGATTTGGGAAGAGCCTTGAAACACTAGTTTTGGCTGTAAAGAATGTGACCATCAATCTAAGTCATATATAGTAAGATCCCCACATGAAAACCCACTTCATTGGATAGGCAAAAGGCAAATGTATGAGAAAAATGCCAAAAGGGAGCAACCCAATTACACGCTACAAATATGAGTTACATCAAAGAAGTAGAAAAAACCGAAAATTGGGAGAGGAAAAACAGAATAAATTCAACAACTACAAAGGTACCCACGTCATAAATGAGTTGTCTACTTGCACAATCTCAATGCATTCCTCCATTATTTCAACCCCTGTATACTCATCTCTATCGTTAGAGGTCCCACATTCATTTTGTGTCCATGGCTTAGAATCATCACCAGTTTGGTGTCTTCCTACAGTATTTCTCAGAATTTTATCAACTTCAAGCATTGTTGGCCTTTGATGGGGAGAGGCCTTGACGCAACTACATGCAACTTTAAGGAACTCAAAGATCTCAAAATCAAATCCTTGTCCGATTAAAGATTTATCAATGGCATCATAGGGGCCAGAAGTAGTCAAAAGATGGTTGATCCAATCAACTAAAGTCCCATCAAACCTTTGAGAAGCATCTGAAACTTTGTTAGGTTTCTTCCCTGTGACCATCTCAAGGAGCACAATTCCAAAGCTGTAGACATCTTTCTTTAGAGTGCATTGCAGACACTTATTCTCAGTATCTGCACAACCCACAAATAAACGCCTAGTAGAATCAGTGATGCTTGGCTTCATGAGTGTTGCCCTTCCAAAATTCGAAATTTGGGGCTCAAAATTCTGATCTAGTAAGATGCATTTTGAGTTAATATTGCCATGACCTACCAAGAACATAGAGTTGTGGTGGAACCATGCCAAACCTCTAGCTAGCCCAACTCCAATTCTACCCCTCAAAGGCCATTCCAAGATCTTGGCCTTGGCTTTGTGGGGGTGTAACCATTGATAAAGGTTCCCATTTCTCATATGTTCATACACCAAAAGCTTCTCATTCCTCTCGATGCAGAATCCCAATAAGGGTACCAAGTTGGGATGAGTTAGTCTCCCTAGGATTAGTATCTCATATATAAACTGCTTCTCAAATTGCTGGGAGTCCAGGAACCTCTTAACAGCTGGCAAACAGCCGTTCATGACTGCTGCTTTGTACATAGTTCCTGTCTTTCCAAACCCAATGATGTTCTCTGCACTGAAATTGTTCGTTGCAGCAGCGAGATCTGTCAAAGGCATTCTGGTAGCGAATTTCTCCATCATAGAAATCTGATAGCAAAAATGCTCCGTGTTAGTATAAAAGACTAGCAAAACTGAAACAACAAAGAAAGTCCTTTCTTATAGTACCTTTATGATTGGCAATATTCTCATTTGATGAGGTTCCTTTTTCTTCATTTTCCTCCTTGTGACCAACATCACTTGATGGGCTTCTCTTCTCTTGTTTGTCCCTCTTGTCACTAGCATCTTGATTAAATGTTCCCCGGGCATACAGACGAACATAAAAACTGCAGTAACTGAAACAGCAGAGACCGCCCAACCAACTGCAAACCCGCTTTTGAATGAATCTTTAGCTTTCCCTTGCTCTTCACAAGCTTTTAGAGGTCCCCCACATAGTCCCTTATTATTAGCATAGCTCTCAGGCAGGGCAGAATAACTAACAAAAGTAGGAACTGGCCCAGACAAGCGATTGTTGGCAACATTAAGATCCTTTATCCAATAAAGCTGACCAAGTTGTGGAGGAATCTGACCTGTTAACTGATTTTTGTTGAGCACAAGGTGGTTCAGGCGTACACAACTCACCATGCTTGATGGAATCTCACCCGAGAATTTGTTGTAGGAGAGATTTAGGTCTTTTACATATGGGATCAGTTGGTTGATGTTAGATGGTATAGGTCCAAAGAAATTGTTGTTGGAAAGATCCAAAGTCGTCAAGCTTGTGCAGTTTCTGATGCCTTGAGGGAATTTGCCCTTGAGTCCAAGACCTTGGAGTTTGATACTTTGGACACTGGTGGTATAGTATGACCAGCATGTAATTCCCTTAAGCATACAGATATCACCATTTCCAATGTTATCAAAATTCCATGTGTTCAAGGACCCAAAAGGGTCCTCCACAGATGATTTTATACTTCTCAAGCAGGAAAGATTATCTTGGTCCATGCTGGAGCTTGTGCTAGTAGTACTCAGTAGACAGCAGAGAAAAGGAGGAAGAAGCAAAAGAATGGTTTTCTTATCCCTGCCCATGAGCTTGGTCATCTTGTTGGATGAACACCAAAATTTCAAGGTCTATAACTAGGCCTGCAACATGGTAGTATTCTAAGTATCGGAGCGCTATGTAATTGAGAAAGACTGCAAGAGGCGGATTGGACCCCCAGTCACCTTCCTGCAGTGTTCTGAAAACCCCATTGCACCAACCCTTTGCCATTGAAAGTGGAAAAGCAGCCCGGGTTGGACTGCTTCAATAAATTCAGTTCTTGAATCATTCCTAGTCTCTTCCTTTACTTTTCCAATGAGATAGTATAAAGTTAGTTGAAGTTTCTCTCTCAAGTCCTTTTCACCTGTTGCTTACTTTTATTCTATATCTTATGGCATAGGTAAATACATAGAAACTCTCTTTTGAAGAAGAATGGATCATAAGAAACTATCATTGGTCATTGAATTTTAGAAATATGCATATGATGACTCGTCATATTTAAAATACAGTTATAAATGACTTCTTCATTCAATCTCCTCTGTTATTTCAGCTCCCATTTGTTTGTTTCTATAACTAGTATTTGTAGCAGAAATTACCGTTTGTGTTGATGCATCAGAATCAAAATCAGAATCATCTGTGAGCTGGCTGTGTCTCTCCCCTGCAGCCCTTAATGTTTTGTATACATCAAGCATTGTTGGTCTTCCATCTTGGATAGGCCGAATGCAACTACCTGCAACTCTAAGGAACTGAAAAATCTCACCATCGTATCCCTGCCCAATCAGAGATTTACCTATAGCCTCATAGAAACCAAAAGAGCAAACTCCTAGTTGACTAGTCACTTTGCTTGGTTCCTCCCCTGTAACCAGCTCAAGAAGCACAATACCGAAACCGTATACATCCTTGTGCTCTGGAGCCTCACCATTCAGAAAGGAACTCCCATTTGAGCCCTTGTGATTTGAGTTCATAAGCCTCGCCCCTCCAAAGTTTGATATCTTGGGATCAAAGTTCTGATCAAGTAAGATACACTTTGAGCTTATGTTGTGGTGGCATACTTGGAAATTTCTGTTGCAATGGAGCCATGCCAAGCCTCTGGCTAGGCCAACTGCTATTTTTACCCTCAAAGGCCAGTCCAAGACCCTGTCCTTGACCTGCATACGATGCAGCAGATCGAAAAGGTTCCCATTTGACATAAATTTGTAGACCAAGACTCTCTCAGTGTCCATGCTGAATCCCAGTAGTGGCACTACATTAGTGTGACAATCTGCCCAGAGTCATCAGCTCAGATTCAAATCGATCCTGAGCACAATTCGAAACATGGAACCTCTTGACAGCAAGTAACAATCCATCTGGGAGGGCTGCCTTGTATGTCGTCCCTGTGTCGCCCGTCCCTACGACATTGTCCTGGCTGAAACCGTTGGTTGCTCTGTAGACTTCTTCATAACTCATTGTGACAACCAGCTTCTCTGACAAAGATATCTGTGAATCAAAACACTTTCACCATTAATATAATCGTACTAGATATGGAGCAAAGAAGAGGAAGTAGATTGAAGAGAAGAGAGGGACCTTGATGTCTACACTTGTTTCTTTTGTAATGGGCCACTTTCTTCCCTGGATTGCCACTTCCATTTTCTTGTTTTTCTTGGTGATTTTCTTCTTTGATGGCACCCTTGATGAACAAAACAACATGATAACAACTGTGACCAATACTGTGAAAATCACCCAACCCTCCACAAACCCACTTCGAAATAAAAAAATTAAGCTCTTTTGAAGCTGCATTGGAAGGATCCAAAGGGTCCCCAAGGCAGCAGAGGCACATATTGATGGATTCTCACAAAAATTAATTACTCAGAAGTAGGACATAGAAGATATAAGAAATGTATTTTCAGAACTGGAATTCAATGATGATTTGGCTTCAAAGCTCCAAAAGACTTGCAAGAAAGGCCCAGATAGAAAAAGAGGACAATGCAGAATGAAAGACACTGAGATTGGTATGTAGGAAAAGACAGCATTAGGTCATGTTTCATGGAGAAAGTCTAAAATTTCGTCTCTTGCAGTTCCCACTAAAAGGAAAGTGAGAAAATGTGAAAAGGATGTTGCTTTATACGCGGTCATGGTGTTGCTGCACACTGGGAGAAGACCAACCCCAACTAATTCCCCTCAAGTCTCAACCAAACCATAGAAAACCTTTCCCTCATTGACTCCCACACGTCCATCAATTACAAGTCTAGATTAAGACCTCCACCACCACCATAACAATCAATTGTTGAAGTCTTCCAAACTACTACAATTGCTCGTATTCAAAATTAAGATTACGGTGATTTTAAAAAGTGTTTTTAATATTTATAAAACTTGAAAATTTTAATTTTTTAAGTATTAAAAATGTTAAAAACACTTTCAATAATTACTGTCAAACACACTCTAAAAGGTCGTTTGACAGTGTTTTTAAAAAACACTTCTGAACTAAAAAATGTTTTTATTAAAAAATTAAAAACATGTTTAATAATGATTTTAGGAAATGTTTTTAAAATTTCTAATACTTAAAAAATTTTATCATTCAAGTATTAAAAATACTAAAATTTTTTTTTATAATTACCCTCAAACGCACTCTAAGCATTTAACTAAATTTAAAAAACACTTTTAAATTGTCGATCAAAAAACCATTTGTAGTTCTTCGAATATGTGAAGAAGGTATATAAAATAACTCAAAAGCTTTGTATGGTTTTTCTTTTTGACTCTAAAAGCAGTTAAGTGGTTTTTCTTTTTGACTCTAAAAGCAGTTAATAGTGGTTTTTCTTTTTGACTCTAAAACCAGTTAATAGGAATCAAGGGGAAAAGAATATTTGAAGAAGGTATACAAAATAGCTCAAAAGCTTTGCCAATGGTTTTTCTTTCTAACTCTAAAAGTACTTGATAGGAATCACTGAGAAAATAATATTTGAAGAAGGTATACAAAATAACTCAAAAACTTTGTCAATGTATTCGATGTTTTTTTATTTTGAAGTACTTTTAATGGAAATATTTTCTCCCTAAGTATTTTTCGTAGTGTTTTTAATGGAATCGTTTTCTTTATAAGTGTTTTGGAAAAATCGTCGATCAAGTGTTTCTTGAGGAAACTTTATAAGTGATTTTCAACTCTTTAAAAGTGTTCTCTAAATTTTTCCAAAGAGCTATTTGTCTAACCACATCTTTAAGTGAGTATGTTATGGCATGCATGATTGTATCTGTTCAGAAAAGAAATAATATGTTATGATTTTATATCATAGGATCCAAAAGTGAGTAAAATTTGAAGGCTTCAAACACATGATATGTAACAAAACATTACCATCTAAACGTAATATTCATTCAACAAACCACACTCTGGTACAATAAGTCGTGGGAGCAAACAAACACCCAACAAGGGGTTTGATCCACTTTAGATAGTGCAAGGCCAGGCATGGAGCCCCAATGGGCTCATCACAGCCACAGGCTCAAGCAAGAACTCTATCACCTATTTTACTAACACTCCTTACTATTAAGGGGGCCGAAATCAATCTACCCCATAAGTTTTTCTTCCTATTTTTCATCATTCTAATACTTTAATTAAGGCTTTTTTTCTCCCTTTCCTCCATTACAAACAGCTCTCGGGCTCGATGAAACCAGAAGCCTTTCCATCAGCATTGGCACATGAAGCCTCAGCAGCTTTGTTCTTGTAAGTGAGCTTAACATCTTTAAGGTTTATCCCACTGCATGGATTTTTCGAGCTACAATCGAATTTCACTGCAACTTCAGTTGCAGATGTGCCGTGGATATCTTGGTATGTTACGTCGCTAACTTTTACACCCGAGACCTGCAAAATGGAGGTGAAGATGAGAGGGAAAATACTCATGAAAATGTCAACCTTCATGGCTATGGAGAAGCAGCAAAATGGAATTCATCATGAGGGCCTGAATCCATTAGTGTTCATTGGGCCTGGGCCCAACCACATTAATGGCCTGAGTCTATTTCTTAAACAAAATTTTGTAAGTGATTTTACGAAAGTACCCTTACCTGTCCAGGACAGTTCTTGTTGTCGGGGCAGTAATTTTGGTCAATGAGAATGGGGTTTTGGACATCGACCATGAGGATGTGTTGGAAAAGGATACCCCTAGCGAATCCACTGCTCGCCCTGGCCCATGACTTGATCCTCACCCCATTTTGTGAACCGGTAAAAGTAACCGTTTTAACTGTCACATTTTGTACACCAGCTTCTTTTAGCTCTTTGCCTAGACTCCCAACGCTGCCCAAAAACATAGGTGCATCCAAGTTAATGTCCGGATTATTTTCAATATAAAATTACATGACATATCATCATATTCATAAAATGGATTTACCTGATGCCATGGCCAGGCCCACATGCAACGTTCTCAATCCAAAGGTTGGAGGCACCAGGGCCAATGGAGACGCAGTCATCACCGGTCTTGATCTTGGTGTCTAAGATCGTGACACCGGACGACAATTGGACATGGATGCCATCGGTGTTGGGGCTATCGCCGGAGGCGGAGACCCTCACTCCCTGGAGTTTGACATTCTGGCAGCCGTTGATGACAATGTGGAACTTTTGGCTGTTGAGTGATGTTAATCCACTGATCAGGATGTTGTTGGAGTTGGTAAATCCCAGTGTCTGCACATACGCACAAGAAAAACTCAATATTATGAATTTGTAACGTAAGTGATTCTGTGCATCAAAAGCTAGGTGGAATTTGGTCCACTTGGTGGGCCTCACGTAGGACACCTAGGATTGAAGCTCTGAGATTACAATTACCAAGTCCGCTGTTCAAGTGAATTCTGATAATTCCAAGAAAATAAAAAATAAAAAAGGCATGTTTTGTGGAGGACACATTCGTCTTTTCATTAATGAGTCAACGCCACTATTTTCGGTTTGGGCAGCAAGAAAATGAACAGAAAGTTAGTGGAAGTGTGGAAGGACTATTCGAGTTTCAAATTTTCTCAGCAACCAAACGGAACTGTAACTTCCACTGAACCAACTTGGCGCCCTATCACAGTGAAAGGACAGAACTACCCTACCCGACCACTGTTCCACATCAACCCATACTAACGAAGCTCAGAGCAAGGATCGTGGTGTAAATTGAACGTACCGTGGCGCCGCTGGGGCAACTCTTGCCTGAATTCTTGCAGGCCCACAAGCCTGTCCCCTGGCCGTCGAGGATGCCGCCGAGGATGGAAACCCCGGTGACGTCTTCGAAGGCGAGCCAGTTTCCGGCGTTCCCGATAACGCGGTAGTCAGCCGGAGCCACCAGAGTGGCATCGATTCTGAAGGTGATAGCATGGTTCTTGCAGCCGCTGAACACCGCATTGCGGAGGAAGTACCTCCCAGGCGGCACGTAGATGGTGGCCGGCGAGGCGGAGGCACAAGCCGCCGCCCATGCATGGAGAAAAGCTTTGGTGGAATCCGTCTTTCCGTCGCCTTTGGCCCCCAAATTCACCACATTGTACGTCACTGCAGCTGCCCAATAGGGACACAGCCCCACAACCACAATGAAGACTAGAATCATAGAGTTAAAACCCATGTGAGCGAATATGGAAGAAGGAAAAGAAAAGGAAATGGATGATAGAGCTGAAAGTGGAGTTGATGATGAAGAAGAAGAAGATGGCAGTGGTGGTGGTGGAGTTGAAGCGGTTTGAGTGGGTATTTATAGGCGAGGAAGTTAGAAGGTGGAGGCGTAAGGAAGATGAAGAAATCAAAACCCACAAAGCAAAGAAAAATGGAGAAGGAGGGAAGGTGGCTGATTTTCTTGACATTGTTTTATTCTTATGCCACCTTTTTACCAAATTATCCCTTTTTCCTTAATTTGAATCATGTTTGACAGAATCAGCAAAATAACCTTCCGATGGTGGGAATTTATGAGTGGGAAACTGAAAATGGGATGTTAAATTGACCATTCATTGATAAATTGTCCATATAGATATTAATAATGTAGAAAAAGATATACCCGGCTATCAGTTATCTTTTCCTTTCACGGTAACAAACTCTTAGGTATAGGCGTATAGGTAGCATGTACCAAGTGAAGTTAGCGTAGGAATGATATTTGGAAAACCGAAAAATAGCTGGAAGGAAAATGGGTGATGAATGATAACGTGAGAGGGGAAGAGGGATCGGAAGAAAAAGGACAAATGCACGTACGTGGTTGCTTGGGATAGGAGAACATGGGAGGGTGGGACCGTCGGAGTTAGTTATTTTGAAAGCAAAAAATTGAACCACGACCGTTAACGTGACATTGCATATATGCCCCTTTATCAAACCTTCTCTCTCTTCTGCCCTTTGCTTTCAACGCCTCCTCCTCTTCACCTTTTTCAATTTTCTTTACCACATCATCTTCCTTATCCGTTATCTAATCCTTTAATTGTCAAACCATCCTTTTTATATATATATATCGGCTATCTAATCCCTTCAATTACCAAACCATATTTTTTTTCTTCTTTGGAAATTTTTAATTTGATTTATGTTTGATATCATATTTAGACATTAGCTTATTTTTAGGAATTGTGTTTTAAAATTTTTCAAAATACGAAATTTTTCAAAATTTTAATTAAATAAAGTTATAAGGTTGAATTAACTTGAAAAATAACTTAGAATAATCAATCCATTGCTATATGTTATAAGTTTGGGTTTAACCGGCATTATGGGAAAGAATTGTTGGGTGTAATTAAGGTGGTGGTAAATGGCAATGAAAGTAATTAGTGAGAGAAAGAGGGGCAAATGGAAAAGAGTGTGCGGAAGTTGCATTTGTACGTGACAAGTGGAGGAGAAAGGGGAGAAGAAATCGGCGTCATATGCGCCAAACCCTCCTCTTCCATCCAACCCACTGATTTTTGAGTTTTCCGACAATCATAACTCCACCTGTTTTTCTCTCTCTCCACAATTCACACCAAAAGGTGCATTTCTACCTGTATTTTTTATGTCCCTCTACCTTATTTTCCCCTAACTTTTACAATTCAAGTCCATCCTTTGGTAGCCTTTTTTCCAAAAGGGGAATAGTATTTTTTAAATTCAAACAACGTCGTCACTCGTTTATCATGTTTCTTTTTTTTTCTTTTTTTTCATTTTTCTGAATTTTGATTTTACATTAATTTTGGTGAAGGATTTCCAAAAAATATGCACATGGATATGTAAATAAACATGAAGAAGGTAAACGTTTCTTTAAATTTTTCTGTCTTTTTTTTGGATGATTAGATGGAGCATGTTTTTGTAAATTAACGATCATTTTATATATAAGCAAATTATATTTTATCTTTTTTATACATATATAGTTATATCTGAAAATCATCGGAAATTTTTGCATGAAAACAAAAATCCGTTTGCTTTCAAATTTGAACTAGATTATACTATATCAATAATACGTATTTATTTTTATTTTTAATTTTACTTTTTCATTAATTTTATTGAAGGGTATCTCAAAATATTTTTTAACCAAATGTGAATGCACACATATAGATATGTAAAATAAACATGAAAGGAGGTAAAAGTCTTCAATACAATAGAAGGAAGAGACCAACGTGGATGGGGGAGCTTCCATTTTGATTGCGCTTTTGTTGTTGAATAATTAGTAATGGCTTCTTCAACTTCAACTTCAAATTCAAAACTTTAGAATATGATGAAGAATGAATAATAAATTAATAATAATGGGTTGAAGTTGCTTCTATGAGTTTAGGCCGTGATATCAGGGGGCTTCTACGGCTTCCAAGTGTCACACTTTTGGGTTTTAACTTTGGCCACAATTTTAATAAGGGAAAGTTAGGTTTTAGGTTGTTAATGTGGAAAATATATGGTTTTAAAACCCAAATATATAGAATATGAGATTCAACTATTGATAGATAAAATAATATCCAAAACGTGCACTATATCCTATTTACTTTTCCTCTTCCCAGTTTGCCCCTAAATTTCTCTATGTCATCAACAAATCCTCTCATGTCAGTAGAACAATTTGAAACTTGAACTAATTCTCAAATCTGAAACACAAATAAACCCAACTCGAGAATCACCGGCGAAGATTAGAATTGTCGCATCGGAAGAGAGAGAGAGAGAGAGAGAGAGAGAGAGAGAGAGAAAGAGAGAGAGAGGGAGAGGGAGAGAAGGGGGAGCAATCACTTGCTCCGCGCTGCAAATCCACTACAAATTGTTGTCTCTTCTCTTTCCATACGACATCTTTTTTTCCCCTCTCACTGAAGCAGCGATAGGGTTTCTCTCCTTGTACGAGATTCAAATCTCCATTTCCGAATTAAGATTCTCGTTTTGGTTTTGTGGTTTGTTTCTGATTTTTTAGGATTCTACTTAATTTCCATTGGTTTTTATTTAGGTTTGCTTAAACTGATATTTATGTTTACGGGCTGCAGTTTTTCACCTTTTCACTTGTTGGTTTTGCCCTTTATGTTCATAGTGATTGTTGAGGTCTCGCGTCCCTGGTGTTCCACGTAGTTGCCAAATTGATGAACGCACAATCTCAACCAATATAGATTCCTGGTTCAGTCGTTCCTGCAAAAGGCGTTCGGACAGGGTGTCCGGACACACCCTCCGATGGATTTGTCAACCATGGTCAGAGAGATAAATCAGTTGGTCTTTTACTAGGTATAGCAAGCTTACCTCCTTCTTTGTGTGAAGGTTTATATATATAGTACCAGAAGCTCTGTTTCCCTCTTTAATAGTAGGGAGATATTTTGGCTTGTCATGATGCCACTAGGTGGTGGCAGGGCCATCATCACCCTACGGGCGACTGACAGAGATCGTGGGAGGCGCCGCAGCTGTCAAAGATCGTGGGAAGTGACTTGCCACCACTTTATTCCTGTCCTTTCACTCTGCAGGTGGTGGAACGTGGGTCATGGCAGGATGTTGTGATGACGTGCAAGACTTACTTACTTCAGTCAATGATCCGGACAAACATATCCGGATAGTATATGTCGGTCGTCCGGATGCAATGCGGCGGTCGCCCGAATGTTATGTTTGTGAGTGTTGTGTGTCTCTCCTTGAGGGAGTCCGGATAGGAGAAGCGCACCACGTGTACTCTTGGGGAAATCCGGATGAGGGTAATCCAGATGAGAATGCGTGCCACGTGTTATCAGGAAATGTGTGTCACGTGTCATCAGGGGGAGGGATCCCTACAGTGATGGGTCTTCGTTAGGCAGCAATGGCATTATGTGAAGGGTTGTTGTCCTTAAAATTCAATGTTGTTTTTCAATTCAAGTGCTTTTGTTTGTAAATGTACAAAAATGGGTTGGTATCCTATCCTTTTGGTGAAGGGTTCCTGAGACCTTTAAGGCAAGCATGGTTATATTTGCCTTCAAGAGTCTAGATTTAATAATATTATTTAAAATGAATTTATTATACTATTTTGCTCTTTTTTATTAATAATATTATTTAAAATGAATTTATTATGCTATTTTGCTCTTTATTATAAAAATATGGATATTGATATCTTTGTAAAATAATAATTGATTTTTTATTTAAAATTAATAATAATATTTTAAAAATAAGAATGATTAATAGTATTATTTAAAATAAATAAATTCAATACAAAATATTGTTTGATTTGAAGTTTATTTTTCTAATGAAAGAAATTATAAAAATTTAACTCTATTCATAAATAAATAATAGAATAGATCAATTTTTATCCAAAAATTTATTATATTAATTAGTTCACTATTTGATTTTTAAATTACTTTTTAAAATTACTTAGACTTGTTAATAAATCCAACACATTAAATTTTATTTTATTTCAAGTTTTTATTTTTTTTAGTAAACAAAATTAATATATATATATATATATATATATATATATATATATATATATATATATATATATGATTTTATATAGAAAATAAAAACAATAAAGTTATTAATTTTTGTTCATAGATTTCTTATATTAATTTGATCACTATTCGAGTTTAACTAATTTTTAAAAATTACTAGATCAATTAAAGAATCGAATGCACAAAGTCTTGCTTGATTTAGAGTTTATTTGTCAAATATAAAAAAATTCAAAAATATAATTATATATAAAGAAGAAACTAGTGAAGTCATTCAAAATGAATTTTAATTTATGATTTTTTTTAATATTATTTTGTTGAATTCCATGATTTTCTATGTTATTCAAATAAAAAAGTACCTTAAATTGTTTTTTGAGTTTCAAAGTATTTTTAAAAATTAATAATTTGATTTAAAATTTATATACTTAATAATATGTTTTAGAGAAATTAAGGGAAATTCTAAAAAACAAACATGTGCAATTTAAAATAATATCATATTTTAAAATACAAAGTATTAGGAATGATAAACTAAAGTTTTAAAATATAACAAGTAATGTTCGGGGTTGATGGTCGGAGGCTTGGGATAAGTAGAACTCAACTTTAACTAAGGTAGTACATGTCCCTTAAGGTAGTACCTAAGGTAGATTAAGATGGTACCTGAGGGCTATTAAGATAGTACCTAAGGTACATTCCCAAAAAACCAAAGGTGAACCACTTGATCACACAAGAGAATCACATAATGACATGGTCTAATGGTCACAAAGGAATGACCGAGGCTTGGAAAAGGTAGAACTCAACTTTAACTAAGATAGTACCTCAGGACTATTAAGGTAATACTCAAGTTACAGTCCCAAAAAACCAAAAGTGAACCACTTGACCACATAAGAGAATCACATAATGACATAGTCTAAGGGTGACAAAGAAAGGTCCAAGGCTTGGGAAATGTAGAACATAACTTTAACTAAAGTAGTACATAAAATCCCTTAAGATAGTACCTAAGGTATATTAAGGTGGTACCTAAAGGCTATTAAGGGAGTACCTAAGGTACAAACCTTAAAAAACCAAAGGTAAACCTCTTCCCTACACAAAAGAATCACATAATGGCATGATCTAAGAGTCACAAAGGTAGGTCCAAGGATTGTAAATTAACGATCATTTTATATATAATCAAATCATATTTTATGTTTTTTATACATATATAGTTATATTTAAAAATCATCGGGAATTTGCATGGAAACAAAAATCAATTTGCTTCCAAATTTGAGCTAGATTATACTACATCAATAATACGTTTTTATTTTTATTTTTACTTTTACTTTTACATTAATTTTATTGAAGGGTGTCTCAAAATATTTTTTAACAAAGTGTGAATGCGCACATATAGATATGTAAAATAAACATGAAAGAAGGTAGAAGTCCTCAATATGATAAAAGGAAGAGACCAACGTAGATGGGGGAGCTTCCATTTTGATTGCGCCTTTGTTGTTGAATAATTAGTAATGGCTTCTTCAACTTCAACTTCAAATTCAAAACTTTAGAATATGATGAAGAATTAATAATAAATTAATAATAATGGGTTGAAGTTGCTTCCATGAGTTTAGGCCGTGATATCAGGGGGCTTCGACGGCTTCCAAGTGTCACACTCTTGGGTTTTAACTTTGGCCACAATTTTAATCATCCCAAGTAACCAACCACATGTGAACCCAAAAAAAAATAAAAAATAAAATAAAAAATAAAAACCATGTATAAAGCACAAAGCCCCATGTTAATTAATTTCATTATATTACTCATATATTAATTAAAAACCTTGCTATTGGAAAGATGTTAAATTACTAAATTGCCCTCCTATCACATCCAAAAGAAGTAGCCTTGAAGAGTTTATAACTTAAAAAAAGTCAACATGAAAATTTTAAAAAAAAATCTTACAAAAGCTCTATTTTCACATATAAATAAGATATTCTATATTTAATAAAATTGTTATAATATTATTATTATATTTTAAATTTTATGATTTTTATTTTAATTCGAGTTTTCAACTAAAAGTTAAAAGCAAGAAACTATCCCAATAGGGCTTACAACAATTTCAGAAAAGATTAAAGAATTCCTTATTTATTTATTAAATTATTTTATTCTTATTTTTGATTAAAAAAATAATAATATGATAGTAATCTAATGCTTGTGTGAAGGAAGGTTTTGTAAATTATGATATATCATGTTCATGCATTTCATTAACTAACGTGTTAATGTTGAAAATAATTTGAACATATAATTTTAAATATATTGAAAATAGATCAATTTAGGTTAGTGGAGTGATCATGCTACCGCCGCAAAGCATAATTTGAAGCTTCACACTTAGGCTTATAACTTGCTTGGAGGAAAAATAATGATATAGTCATGTGAAGATCGATTTAATCTATACTAGCTAATTAGTCTTGGCTTTCATGCCATGTGAAGATTCATCGGTACCGGGATTTGAAGATTATCTTTAATCTACATTCATAATCAAGAAATGTATTATGTTGTTTGATGATACCAAAAGTTGGGAATTGGTTCATTAGTATCGAATCGAAATTAATTAATTTTGTGATTTCAATGATTGATTGCTCAATTTTAAATATGGGAGTGGGGATTTCATAGCTAGGGTTCCATGGTAGAGCTCCAACCACATTAACATGTCCTTCAATCTTGACTATAGCTTTAGGGTTATATTTTTTGTGTTTTGTTTATTTGTTTGGGTGAAGTCAACAATGGTATACCTAAATATTCCACTCCTTGAAAAGCTAGGTTGTTTTGAGCCTAAAATCCCCCAACCCATATGGCCATTTCCACTATTTTGTCATAAAATCTACTTCTTCATTTCTCATTGGATTTAGCAAAATAGGCCAAGTTCTCAAGGTTGATGCATGGAGACAGGCATGTAAGTCTTGAACTTCACTATATCCTTGAACATGCAGGGACATGTCCTTAAAACAAACAAAAACAAGTATGAGAAAATGTCTCATCTGTGAACAGACAGGAATGGACCTTTTTGTCACCATCTTCTTTTTTTTTTTTTTTTTTTGGGGGGTGTCTTCCATGAATTTATAATTATCAACTCATCATAATCGAAACCAACACACCCTGAATCTTGAAAATGGGTCATGAATGCATGTTGCCCTGTTTTTAGGGCTTCCCTGTTTCAGGCTACTTTTGTTTCTCTTATGGCTCTTGTAGCATGTGATGTGTGTTTGACCTCCCCACAATTCATTCCATTACAGCTAGGGTTTGGCACATGCTATTCACATTTCCACAACCAAAAAAAAAAACCCATCATTATATATGCTAATTTTTCAAACTAACCAATTTATCGGGTTTTTAGCTAAGCTCTCCTTGAAGCCCTATTGGATGCTAAAAGAAATGATTTGAGGATGAAATATGATACTTGAGAATGTTTCGATAGAACTTTCAAACATCAATCTTATATTTCTACTTTTAAAAAGAGGAGACTCGTGTTTTTCTTCAAATGTTATGCTAAGAATAAATTGATGCTACTCCTTATTTTCAATAATAATATTTTTAAAATATAGTTCTTAAATATAAAATCAATGATAATCACAATAGCAGTTCTCTTTCTATTCTTTTACAAAACCATAAAAATGTTGTTGCCCAAAATTTTTCCAATCGTACCACCCGTATACATGTAACTTGATTTACAATTACTCTAACTAAGCGTTCATTAGGCACTTGAGCATAAATTAGGTTTTCTTCTACCTTGAGTTGAAAGCATAGAGGAGTTAGGTCTATATCCATGCCAAATTATGTATCTAAATGTTAACTTGGTGTTGAAGATAAAGGGTAGGGAAATGACCTTTCTCTCTAGTCAATTGTATCTTGTGGACTAAGTTGAGGAATATTATTTACATTATAACTATATTCAACTAACCTACTATATATATAATGGCCTTCCTTCAAATGGGGACAAGCCCAACTTCACCATATGGGGACTTCTTCTTCAACTAGTCCATACATTCATATTGTAAATTCCTTGTACCTCTAGCATTTTGAAGTCAAATTTCAATGTATCACAACCTCTTAGTTAGGTCATCCTAAACTTTTCAATCAAATATACCTCTAACATATATATATATATATTATAAATATATATGTGCATAAATTATTTTATTTTTTTTGCATATATAGATATTATAAATTTGTTAAAATAAAATTATTGTAAATAATTTAATTTTAATTATCATGTCTTTTGTATAATAACCAATTACAAAATAAATATAACTTTATAAAAAATAATTATTAATATTTTAAAATAAAAAAATATTTATACATGTATTACCATTTCTTATATGTTACTTAATACATCCAAATTAGATCAATGTGTACAAAATATGTTTTCAAATTCTAAGTATTGTTGTTAAATATCACAAATTATATCATAGTATTACTTTTTTTAATAAAATAAAATAAAAAATAAAAAACTCAATATGTTTATTATTATTTTTTATACATTTTCTTAAGAGTTTGTTTCAATATTTCTATGAGCATTAAATTAATTTTCTCTTCAACAATAACTTACGAGTTTTTTGTGGGCTCTTGGTTGGATTGGCTATGGTGGGCTAGATCTTAAGTTGGAGCCAGGTTTGCTCTCTAGGGCCTAAGCAGATGGGCTGGCCTCTGGCTCAATAACTCAAAACTCACAAGCCCATTGTTTGTGACTGGAGTGAAGCCCACTGCATAGTTCAAAACTGAGCTCAGGACCAATGAACTAGATGGGCTGCCTTAATGGAGAAAAGATTTGAAAGTTGATTATTTTTTTATCTTTTCTAGACGGAAACATTTAAAGAGAGATAACAATCAACTTCATTTTCAAACATTAGAATTTTAAAATGTGATATCTCACGTCGGAAAGGAGAAAGTTTCTAACACTATATAAGTATGGACTCTTCTTAACTTTATAAATTTGTGTTAAATCCGTAAGGAGGTGTTTGGTACGTCGGAATAGGGAATGAAAATAAATATTTTGTTTCCATTTTTATTTCTTAGTGGATATAAATGAATTTGATGATTTCATTTCTAGTATTTGGATGAACTTAGGAATATAAGATTGAAATGATTATTTGTTTTCATTCCAATTTTTTATAATAATAGGAATGAAAATGAAAATGAAATAAATTTACAATAATATCCTTCTATATAATTTAAAATAATCTTTTTTTATTTTAAAATAAATAAATTTTGAGAGTTTTTTGTTATTAAATAATTAGACTAAAAAAATAAATAGGCTCAATAAATAAAAAATTAACCATAAAAAATCGTATAACCCTAATGTACAAATATTCAATTATTATTTTTATTAAAAATTTGAATAATTTGTTATGCTAAAGTAGTTATAAAATTATATTTTACCAATATATATATATATATATATATATATATATATATATATATATATATATATATATATATATTTTATAATATTTAAATTCTCAAAGCTAGCAAATGTTTCTCCTATTTCCCAAAGAAGAAATAAAAGAATTCAAATTTTATTCTAATTTTCAACAAGTATTATATCCGAAATTATAATATTTAAGTTAGAAATTAAAATTTTTTTTCTAAATGTCGTGGAAGGTTTGATTGATTTAGTTTGGGAGAATCACTTGTTGCATAGAAGTGGATGATGAATGGATCTTTAACTTTGCAAAGAAGATAAGCATCAGGCTTAAAGAATGAGATAAGAGGGTAAAATAGTAAATTTAGGTTATTTTATATTATCAAATGTTAATGAATCAGAATACCACCACATGCTTTTGATGAATTCAAATCCTACTTATAAGTTGATTTGATTTCTACCTGACTAATTTTTTATTCCATTTTTGCCTTCTTAACATTTATCCAAACATGGGAATAAGGGAGAAAAGAAATGAGATGTCTATTCCCACTCCCTATTCTTGTATACCAAACACCCCCAAAGGATTTCTTTGGATTTAGAGTGTACAATATTAACATGATTGAGAGCGAATTATTATGAATGATATTAAAATCGATCCCTGATCTCGATGTGTAGGCTTGTTTAACCCAACATAATCTCAATGCGAGGGTTTGTTTGACTTGGTAAGGAATGTCTATTTGTTTGATCCTATAATCTTATGGAAAACAACAAGAATATTGTATCTACATGAAAGGTGATTGTGACATTTCACATCAAATAGGGAAAAGATAAAGTTTTTTACGCAATATAAATATAGGTTTTTCTTAATCTTGTAGGCATATTTTAAAACCATGAGGATAATATATACACTATTAGAGCATATCGTTACAAAAAATTCTTATAAGTTATGTAGACAAATGAATAAATACAAAATAGAATTCTTCTTTCCCTTTATTTTATGTATAATATTAGAATTTTATACAATTTTTTTCTTGTTCAACTTGACGTTAAATTAGGTTTCTTAACTAACTTGCCAGCCTGCCCACATGATTTCACACAAGCGATAAGTGAAGGTGGTTATGCAATAATAAGATGAAACAATGATTGCAAATGTTTGAAAATAACCCCATGCCCATTTTCAACTCTACTGCCTTCTTATTCCTACCTTTGACCCAACAATAAAATGCAAATTAAAATTTGGGAACATTTCAAACTAATAATTTACTTTGAAATGTAAGTCTATTCTAACTTTTATATATAAAAAATTAGACTTTTTTTTTTTTAATAAGAGTGTAAAAACTCATGAGCTCAATAAATTTAACTAAAATATACATGTTCACATTCTGAATCATTTATTCAAGTTTGAACTAATTTTCATTTGACCATCCATAAATTCTAATTCCTAGAAGTAATTAAAATTTTATTAACATTAATTTTATCTCATTTTAATGGAAATGAAATGAAATTTTAAACCCGAGTCTAATATCAAACAAATTTATAAGTTTATCCTTGATGGTATTATAATAATAATAATGGGAGATTGTGTAATATGTAGGTTTATCCAACCTTGATGATCATAACAATATTAAAAAAAAGGCTACCCTTAATTGAAGTTAAAATTTTCCAAACCGTAATCCAACAGTATGATTAGGGTGGCCATGCCCAAACCTCACTCCATAACCAAATTGAATAGAATATTACTAAAACCTGGTTCTCAATACTACTGGCTTTAATTTTAATTTAAGTATTATTTATTGGCTTTTAATATATTTAAATTATTATACTAATTTAATTATTGAGATTTGAGAAGCAAAATGAAATTAAATTTAAATCTGAGTCATTTATTAAAAGTTCACGTAATTAATTTGTCAATAGGTCATAAATATAATTTTGGGTTATTAATTTTTAAATTTTTTAAGCAACAAGTCCACCCACATGCAAGCCTTAATCAGCTGCCTAACCTCCTCATTTGTCTCTCCCTACAGCCAATAAGCCTCCTCCACGTCCTAAAGTCCGATTCCATTGGTGATGTGGCAGTGTTGGATTTGCGAGGACATGGTGAAGTTGTGGCGGCCACCACAGGGTAATCGTTGACTGCGTCTGATGAAGGAATGGAGCTGCAGAGTCGGCGACCAAATCGCCTGATAAGGCTCCGGGATTCCTCCACGTGGCACGTGGCTGAGAGGTAGACAAAGAGTGAATCACATGCAAGAATATCTCAGCTCCTACGTAAGCCTCCATCTTCGTTTCCACTCTTCATGGGTTTACGTGCTTTCTGCTGCCTTCTCTAATCATTGCGGCTGCCTTGAGCCACCTTCTGCTGCTCCGCACCCCACCCTACTCAGCTGCTCCCTCTCCTTCCGCCCATCATGTAAGGCCACCTTTTCCAAATTAATATGTGAATTTTATCATTATTTTCAAAGTATGTGTCAAAATAAATACTTAAGATTTTTTTTTTCTTTCATTTTTAATAAGATTACCCATACTATCACCAAATATATTCAGAAGTTGTTTATCACACGAATCATATGATTAGTGTAAAATATTTTACAAAATATTTATTCATTACATCAGTAAACGATAAAAATGATGATTAATCAAAGCTTACGACATAATTTGATCGGGTTATATATGAAATGAAACTCAACTCCGAGTCGCATAGGATTAGCCCCCAAATGCATTCTACTAATAAAAAAAAACATAAACCGTATTGGATACCATTGTCCTTTAGAACTTATCACATGCCAACCGTACATATCATAACTCTTCCATATAGTAATGACTTTTGCTCTAAAACTATATTGTATTAATAATCTTACACACAACCGTACATTATAAATATTCATGTCTCATCCCTCTCCTATCATCAAAAAAGTCTCCAACTGCCATACTCTTATTCTACCAACACCATGGCTAGACTCTTCTTCACCTTCATTATTTCCCTCTTCCTCACACCCTTCATCTTCACCACCCCATCAAATGCAGCTTACAACGTGGTAAGCTTCGGTGCAAAATCCGGTGGCCAGACCGACTCGACGCAGGCCTTCCTCAAAGCATGGGCGGCAGCCTGCCGATCGACCACCGCCTCCACCATATACGTGCCCAAGGGGAGCTTTTTGGTGAAGGCAGCAGTGTTTAGAGGACCTTGCAAGAGCACAATCAAGATCATGATCGATGGAACGATCGTCGCGCCGGATTATCGGTCGATGGGGAACTCGGGGTACTGGATTTTGTTCATTGATGTGGATAAGGTTGCCATATTTGGTGGCACGCTTGATGCAAAGGGAGCTGCGTACTGGGCTTGCAGGAGATCTGGAAAAAGCTGCCCAATAGGGGCCAGGGTACGTTACAATACTGTTTAATCATTTCATTTTATTATAAAGTTTTGAGGTGAGAAATGGAATTTTGTGACACTATCGTATGTGGGCTGGTGCAGTCAATCACATTCAATTGGGCCAATAACATTGTGGTGAGCGGCCTAACGTCAATCAACAGCCAGTTGAGCCACTTGGTGATCAATAGTTGCAAGAATGTAGCTGTTCGGAATGTGAAGATCATCGCCCCTGACCAGAGCCCCAACACAGACGGAATCCATGTCCAGGGCTCGACCGGCGTCACCATCACCGGTAGCACCATCGGGACCGGAGATGACTGCATATCGATCGGACCCGGCACCCGGAACTTGTGGATGGAGCACATCAAATGTGGCCCTGGACATGGCATAAGGTAAGAGCAAATTAATTAATTAAGCCTCATAGTCATTAGCCCATTAGGCCTAATTCCAAGCCATATATGCCTAAGATGTATGTATCATTTTTGCAGCATTGGCAGCTTGGGGAAGGATAAAAAGGAAGATGGAGTGCAGAATGTGACGCTGACGAACTCGGTTTTCATCGGATCCGACAACGGCGTAAGGATAAAGTCGTGGGCGAGGCCAAGCAATAGCTTTGTTACAAACATTGTGTTTCGCAACATTGTTATGACTAGAGTGCAATATCCCATCATCGTTGATCAAAACTACTGCCCCAACAACCAAGGCTGTCCTAATCAGGTGAAATTCAGTTCTCCAATAACAAAATAAAATTGCCCAATTGATAATGTCCATATTCATAACTTCATTCACGACTAATCGAATTGGGATTCTTGTGGTAATCCGAATGTTTTTTTATTACTGATTATTAACTACAACATGTCGATTTGTATAGAGTTCCGGGGTGAAGGTCAGTCAGGTGACATACAGGAACATAAAGGGGACGTCAAGGTCTCAAGCTGCAATGATATTCAACTGCAGTTCCAGCAATCCGTGTAGAGGGATTCGGCTGCAGGACATCAATCTCACGTACATGAACAAGGCCGCGACGTCGACGTGTAGGAACGTGCACGGAACGAGAAGCGGCGTGGTGGTGCCGCGGAGTTGTGTGTAGGAAGAGATGGTGAAGGGGGTTTGGTCTTGAAAGGGGAGGAAGGAAATGGGGTTTGGTTTGATTTATATTAGAAGCATTTGTTGGAGTGATATGCAGATTCTACGTGGGTGTTAAATGCCTAAACTCACATGTATTAATGTTGTGATTTGCTTAGCAATATTGTGTATGCAATTTAAATGAAAATGTATGAGATAAAACACAATTTGGTTAAGACCTTTGATTCATATTTATTTATAAGTTTTATTTTGATTAAATGATTTTTTTTTACAGGCACCAAAAGAGTACTATTAGTACCGACCAAAAAGTTCAAACTTGAACTTTTAGATGTTGTTTGTTTTTTTACTAAATAGAAAAATTAAATATTTTGACTTTTTTTATTCAATTAAAAGTAACCTATTGAAATCATCCAATATAATTAAAGTGAATTTATTATCAATATGTTCAATTTAATTATGTTAAATGATATCAACAAATTATTTTTAACTGAATAAAAAAAGTTAAATACTTTTACTTTTTCTATTCAATCAAAAAACAAACATCACCTTAGTCTATGAGTTAAGAGGGCATTAAGGCTAAGGTGGGTATTGGACTTTAAAAACAATGTGAAATTTCACTTGGGGGATTACTTCACATTTTTATATTGTGAAAATTAATGCATGGGGCTTGTGTGGGGGTGGACTGAGTCAAATACCTGATACATTTTATCATACTTGAAGAGACTTGGACTGTCGTCACCGGTAAAAAGGCTCATTGGACCAACACCTCACTAGGAAAAGAAAAAGGAACATGCATTAAAATTAAAAAACGTGGGTGAATGGACCCACAAGTCAATCCAATTTAACGTTAGACTTTGTTTCTTGGGAAAAGCTGTCAATCAATATTTCTGTTAATATCCTTTCCCTACCTCAATCTTTGTGGGCTTTTGGTCACCGTTTTTAAAGGAAAAAAAATCTTTCCAAATTGAAAGAATTGGTGGTAAGCTGATTTATTTGACCTAACCCATTGATTTTTAATTTTTGTCAAAGTTGAAGTGGGTGAATATAATAGAAGAAAAGTCATGGGTCTTACGTGGAAATTTGGTGATGACTTTGCATTACATTCGGTTGACTCTTCCAGAAACAAACCTTTAAAACCGTTAAGCATGCACCCATAGATCTAAATAATTAAGAGTCGATTTTTTAAAATATTTTTAATCTAAAAAAAATGTTTTTGAAAAGAAAAATCTTTTATAGGGATGAAAAATCACCTCTTTGAAAACACTTTTTTAAAATATATTTTTATTAAAAACACCTAGAGCTGATTTTCTAACACTTCAAATTTTTAATCATTAAGTATTAGAAATGTTAAAAATGTTTTTTAGAATCACTTTCAAACACACTCTTATTACTTGAAAGATAAAAATTTTAAGTGTTATAAATACTATAAACATTTCTTAAAATTACTATTAAATATATTTTTTTAAGAGTATGTTTAACAATGATTTTATGAAATGTTTTTAAGCTTTTTAAGATTTGAAAATTTTTATTTTACAAGTATTAAAAAACTAGAAACACTTTTTAAAATCACTATCAAACACTCTTACGCTCTAAAGGTTGAGTCCATTTTATAAGGGAGTAAATCTAATAGAAGTAATTTTAATTTTTAACATTTTATTTAATAACACTTCCCTTATAAATGTTTTTAGGAGAAATTATTAAGGTATAATAATATAGTTTTTAAGTTTGGGATGAACCATTCAAACGATGAATCCCCAAAAACCATGGGTTTAGGTTATAATAAAAAAAGATTGTCTAAATTTTTTTTAAACGATTTTGAAAATTTTATGGAATATTATTTTTGTAATAAAATAATTTCAAATATTAAAAAGTATTTTCAACCCTCTTAAAAGTATCTATTCAAATTGGTACCAACAAGCATGCATTGTTGTTCCTCCTTTTCATATTCCCATTTCACACACTAGTTTTGGCTTTGGTTCTCTTTTGAACCTAAATACCCATATTGTCAATTATTAAGTTCCCAATTTACCCAAAGGTTTGATGATAGCTTATGGGTGTAATATGCCTATCTGGTTTATATTTGGATTAGAGTCACCTCCAATTAATAGTGTGTTAGCATATCGGAGGGTTGGTCGCGTCCATCAATTTTCCTGATGTTTGTCGTGAGTGCTTGGGTGAATGCACTATAAGATTAGAGTATGTGTCTTTTCTAACAGCAATTATTTTTAGTAGAGTTGATAGCGTTTAAAATCCTACAAGTTATATCAGAGTCAAGGTCATGGGAGATTGTTGACAGATCAAAGGGTTGATTGCATCCATCAACTCCCCTTGTGAGGATATGCACATTTCCTAACATCAATTGCTTTAGGAGAGTTTGCAACATTTTAGGTTTTAGTGCAATCTTTCATATAGATTTAATAAATAAATAAATAATTTAAAAAAAAAAATTATACGGGTTCAATTTAACTCAAAGGTTACCACAGACCAATATGATTTCTAGAGCATTTGAGTGGGTGGGTGGGTGGGATTGTGGGGTGGAGGAGAAGGGAAGTCAATGAAGAATGGCTGTTATTGAAAGGTTAGAAAATATTAGAAAGAAATCCCGGCCCGTGAATAGGACAGGGCTTTCCCCAAAGCAAAAAAATAATAATAAATAATAAATAAAATAGGAAGAAAAAGAAAAAGATGTGAATGTTGTTAGATGAATATGACATACATGAGAGACATTTTCCACCATCCATCCACACATGCATCATAGACCTAATATTCAATCAAATATCTTCCAAAAAGAAGAGTTGTTGCCATGCACATGGGGGAGTCATTAGCCGATTGGTGAATTTGACAAGGAATTGCCCTTTTGGGTGGGTCCCATCATTCCCACCTCATTATTGGACTTTGAGAAAATTGAAAAGGGATTCAAGGAATAAAAATAAGAATGAAAAAAAGGGTTCTTCTTCTCTCTCCTTCTTCCTTAAAATATTTTTGTAATAGAAGGTGCTCAATGGTCCAAATAGGCTATATTTGGTTGCTTGAAAAAGTTGAGAGTAAGTATGAGAAAAAAAATTTAAAAAAAATATTAAACTAATAAATTATTTTTATATGTTAAACTCGTTTAATTTATTTTAAGTATTCTATATAAAGATTAAATAATTTAAAAATATATGTGTTTTTAACCGATTTGAATTATATTTTATTTTTTGTACTAAAATCTAGTGTGAAAAAAAAAATTATTTTTTTAAGTATTTTTTTAGAACCAAACATAACATAGTGTTTTATTTTCTTAAAGACTAAGGATTTGTTTGGTGATTGTTTTCGAAAGTAATTCCGAAAAAAATAATTTTTTTTTAAAAAAGAAACTATTCTTAGAGATTTTGTTCAATAAAAATCTATTTAAAAATATGAAATATTTTTAACCTATTTTTAATGTTTTTAAATATGTTTTAATAATAATTTTTATATCTATATAGTTATTTTTTTAAACAATTTTAAGAAAAATAAGTAAAAATAACTTGAAATGACTAAAAAATGCTTTTTAAAAATATCGTGTTTTTTTATTTTTAAGAATAAAGAATAGAAGTGTTTATCTATTTTTTTTAACAAAAAATTGTTATCGAAAATAATTATAAAATAGACCTCATAGTTTACTTGAACATTTTCAAAAATAACTTTTAAAATAATTCTTAAAAAAATTCTCATACTTTCAAGAATAAAATTTCATTTAGAACTTAAACATAAAAAATAGGAGTATGTTTGCAACTATTTTTCACATTCCAATACACATTTGACAATGTTTTTGACAGACAATAATTTTGTGAGAATTATTTTTGAAAATATGGTTTTTTTTATAACATATTTTAATTTTTTTTTCAACGGTTTTTTTTTTTTTTTTTTGTGATTATTTGATAAAATAATTATATAAATATTAAAAAATATTAAAAATAAAGTACTCTAAATAAAATTTAAAAATATAAAAATATAAAAAATAGATCGAGAATATTTTAACTTTACAAATAGTCCTTTATTCTAGAAAGCATTAACATCCTATTTTTGACAAATGTTCAAAACTTTTTTCGAAAAATGTTTCAAAGTGGGCCTTACTTTTCTCAACTTGTTCTTCATAAAGGCATATGTAAAAGTTTTCAGAATATTTTTCATATCTTCATTTATTACTTAAAATACTTTATAGAAGAAGAAAAAATTAATTAATTAAAAATTATTTTAAAAACAACTTATTTTTACTTTTTTTAATCATTAATTAAATATGAAAATCTTTGAGCCTATTTGATTCCTGTTTTCAAGAACTATTTTCTATTTTTGAAAATAAAAAACACAAAAAACTTGTTTGAGGAAGGGAGTGTGTTTTTGTTTTTTGTGTTCTCAAAAACCACATTTTTTCAGAACAATAAAAAGATGTTTTCATTATTTTTTTCACTGTTCAAAGAATAGATTATTTTTCTTATTTTCTCTTCCTTCTTTTTCTGTTTTCTTATATGTTTTTTGTGTTTCCACAAAGGTAAGCTCTACCCAACCATCACACCCCCACCTACAAACCTTTTCTTCTTTCTTAAATTATTGAAATTAATATACTTACACCTTATTACAAAGTCATCATTTGTTTAAAAAAATTATTACTAATATAAAATTTTCAAAATTGAATATTTTTTTAATTTAAATAAATTATGCATATGAAATTTATTTATATATTTATAATATCAAATTAATGGAAGAAAACACTTTATTAATTAAACAAATAACTTTCAAACATGTTTTTGTTTTATTTATTCTAAAAAACTTTTTTATTAACTCAACTAAATATGTTTTTTTGTTTTTGAGAACAAAAACTGTTTTTCAGAACAAAAACTGTTTTTCAGAATTCAGTTCCCAAACATAATTTTTTTTTTTGAAAACACAAAAAACCATACTTAAAAATTGTTTTCGAAAACTGTTTTCTAAAATAATTTTCAAAAACAGCAATCAAACATGCACTTAACTTCACCTTTCCTTCTTCCCCATTCAATTTTTCTCATAAGGAAGAAAAAAAAAAAAGAAAAAAAAAAGGGGGGAAATCACTATCCCTCTTGTAACGTCACCATGACTATAATTTATATGTCAACAGTGATGTTAGCATGATTGTCCACACCTCTAGAAAATTGAAGAAGAGTTAGAATAATGTCTTTTATCAAGACAAAAAAAAAAATAAAAAAAATCAAGATTTCAATAATATTTTTCAAGAAACTAGGGTTAAGAAACCTTTCTAAAAATAAATTCTATTTTAAACGGTTTTTCAATTTTAAAAAATAGTCATTATTTAGAATAAATTTAATACTTTTTTAATTATTATATGCAGAGTATTTTCAACAATAAATGAAAATATAAATAGTATTTTAAGAATTTTTATATATTATATTCATGAAAAATAAATTAAAAAAGTTATTTTATATTTAAATTTTAAAATGGAATTTAATTTGATATTTGTTAACAAAAATTTAGACAATTAAATATATAAGATGAAATGTAAATTAGCTTAAAACTCCATGCATTTAAGTAGGTATCGAAAAAATACACTTGCTCAAAATAAAATCATAACCCCAAGGTATATAAGAAAATTCGATAGAAAAAATGATTATTTGATTAAAAAAGTCATTAAAAGCATAATTTTAAAAATCTAATCCATCATTTTTTTTATTATATTTTGATAAAAAAAATACTTTTATTTTTTTTCAAAAATAATTATTTCTTTTAAGACTCACATGTAAATACTTAAAATAATTAAGAACATTTATATATAAAAAAAATAGATTATTGTTCAAATAAAAATATAAAAAATATTAAATTCATAAATACGAAGATTATTTCATCTTTTAATTCATTAATTAAAAGAAAAATCTATGTTCGATAATTATGCTTTTTAAGTATGTTGTCGTCTTCTAGAATGTGGGGAATAAAAAGAATAGGAAGTCAAAAAAAATGAGATACAACTCATACAAGACGTGTATGAACCAAAGTCTAGTGGGTGATGAATGATGATGGCCAATGTGGTGGGGTTCCTTTTGTGGTTTTGCAAATCATCGCTAGCCTATGCCTAACCCTTCGTCCCTTACCCCCACATTTGTGATTTGTGGTTTGTGGTTGTGGGGTACCCACCATTCCCCGCCTATCTTTGTACATTTATGATAAGGACACACCTCCGGCGGCCACCCTTATTCTCACCCTTTTTTTTTTTTCAACTACCAATTATTGGAGCAGTGTCGAGCGTTGCTTAACACGTGCTCTTTTATTTTTTTTATTTTTTATTTCTTTGATTTCAAGAATGGGTTTTTTTTTTTTTTTTTGAAAAAAATAGAAATATTAAGATTTTGAGTAGCTTTTATTTACTTAAACACCATATCTTACATACATGTTGTGAAGGGTAACATGTTTGGACCATTTAAATGGTCAGAATAATTGTTGTTTGTATTAGGCAGAGCTTGTCAATCAATTGTCAATTTTAACACTATTCGATTATTTGGCTTGGTTGGCTGAGTGACGAATTTTTAACGGAAACCAACATATTGATTTTCTTTTAATTTCCTTCCGTTTCTGATCAACCAAACTGGCTAACCCAAAAGATAAAGTGTCTATTTTTAAATGTGGGAAGCGTTTTGCTGTTGCTCTCTTTACTCTTTTTGGAGTCCGCACTAAAATCATGCTAGATTGAATGAATCTGGTTGGAGCTACTGTGTTGGGGTAATCTTAGTGGGTTTCTTCTGTCACTGGGATTGTCTCTCAATCTGAGCTCCTGGGTCTTGATTTTGAGCTGTTGATCTGTTAAAGTTTGGTGTTTCTGGGAATCTGTTTCTGGGTTTGCAGATTCTGTGGAAGTGTCATTGGGGTTTTCATTTCCACATCAAAATCAAGGTATTGAGATCTCTAATTTATGGTGTAGAACTGATATTTCTTGAGCTGTGTTTGAACCTGTCAGTTAGGGTTTTGATTTCCATGAGAACTAGTTTTTCAGGGGAAGAGGGTTTTGGTCTCTGAATTGGGTGGTTTTCTATTAGGTGAGGGTGGGCTTATGAATCTAAGAATCGGGATTCCAAGTACAAGAAAGTGATTTTTATTGAGACTTTCTGATTATTTTGTGAAATTTGTATCTGATCATGGAGAAACTGACTTAGTTTCACTGGTTTGGAATTGGATAAATTGTGATTCCAAGGAGGAGGAAACATTTTCTTCCTTAAAGCTTGGTACGATTTTTGTGAAATTTGTGTATGTATTTTAGCTCTTGAATCTGAAAATTGGAGTTGCAGGACAAGGAGGGTAATTTGTTGTGGAGATTGAGTGAGATTTCTGTGAATTTCGTGGATGATCATGGAGAAACCGACCAGCTCCCGGGGTGTGACCATGGAAAAGCAGCAAAGTTTTCGTGGGGTGATGGAAAAGCAGCAAAGTTTTCGGGGGGTGATGGAAAAGCAGCAGAGTTTTCGTGGATTGATGGAAAAACAGAAAAGCTTTCGCGGGTTTATGGAGAAGCAGAAGAGCTTCCGAATAGCAATGGAGAGGCAGCTAAGCTTTGGTGGCAGCAGTGAGAGGAAGAAGGTAAAGGAGTCACCTGGAAAACGTGGTGATTCGCACCTTCATTTAGCTGCTCGAGCAGGGAATTTAACTAGGGTTAAAGAGATTATTGAGAAGTGTGAGAGTAGTGAGTTGCAGGCTTTATTATCAAAGCAAAATCAGGAGGGAGAGACCCCGCTTTATGTGGCCTCAGAGAATGGGCATGCCTTAGTTGTTAGTGAGCTTTTGGAACATGTGGACCTTCAAACTGCATCTATCAAAGCAAACAATGGCTATGATCCATTTCATGTTGCCACAAAGCAGGGTCACCTTGGTAAGAAATGATTCTAATTTTCCATTCTTTATGTATTAATTAATGCTCTGTCTACCGTTTAGGAAATGTAATTCCGTGAAGAAACCAGTGGCTTTGTATTGGGAGGTCATGGTCTAGGAAATAAACTGGACTTTATTAGGCTTATTCATTGTATGTTATGCAAATTCACTAGTAAGATAGCTTACAGTAATATGATCACAGTGACATGCAATTTTGTCCAACATTATGGTTATGTTTTGTTTTATGATTCTGCTTTCCATTGAAATAATTGGAGCTTTTGTTCACTTCTCTTTCCTTGTTCTTCAATTTTGGTGATTTCCTGAGTTGGCATTTACACACTCCTTGGATCCAAAGCCATCCGATTTGATTTTCCATGGTATTTGAAGGAAAAACTTATCAATCGAAGTGGAGTTTCAGTAGAAGAGAATAGAGGTTTTTTGAGAAATATGAAAATGCAGATTGACCTCAGTCTATCGTCATGCGAAGCATGTTAGAATAGTTTCCTTTTTTCCTAGAATATCCACATGCTCTTTTTCTTTTTGGAGAAAGATAAGATGGTAATGCCATTTCTTTTTTGTTAAGGTTGAAATATGTTCACCTGTAAATTCCTGGTTTGCTTTCTGCTTTCTCATTTTGGACTGGTGAGGACCTAATATCATATGGATTGGGTTCTTCTCTCTCTCTTTGCATTTCTTTTTTCAATACTTTGAGCTGTCAATGAAGCCAAATAACTGTGCATACACATATTGTTATTCTCTTTTTAGCAATCAGTTTAATGATGATTAATTATGTTGATTTATCTTGCAGGCCATGTTGCCATTTGGGTTTTTAAGCAAATTACATGGATGAAAGCCTAGTTTGTTTAGGAAAATCTTGATGATATGCTGTTCTTTCTATTGATGAACCAAAATTTGATTTTCTTAAATGATCTTGCAGAGGTGTTGAAGGAACTTTTGCGGTTTTTCCCCAACTTGGTCATGACCACAGATTCATCCAATTCAACTGCTTTACACACAGCTGCTGCTCAGGGGCACATTGATGTAGTGCACCTCCTTCTTGAAACTGACCCAAACCTTGCTAAGATAGCCCGAAACAATGGTAAGACCGTCCTCCACTCAGCAGCAAGAATGGGACACTTGGAAGTTTTAAAAGCACTAGTAAGCAAGGATCCAAGCATCGTCTTTAGGACTGATAAGAAAGGTCAAACTGCACTTCACATGGCTGTGAAAGGGCAAAATGTGGAGATCGTGCACGCATTGCTTAAACCTGATCCTTCAGTTATGAGCTTGGAAGACAATAAGGGAAATACAGCATTACATATTGCAACAAGAAAGGGTCGTAGTCAGGTGTTTCCCATTTCTTTTCATCCATATTTATGCTACAGATCTTGCCAATCATGTTCATGTTATGGCTAATTCTAGGTTTTAATGTTCATAACATCAAAAGATTTATAATGCACTGTTGATATGGTTGAATGTATGATCTAAATTGATAACACCACATAGATTGTGTCCATCTAGAAAGAAACATTTTCCTTCAGCTTTTGGTTTTCTGCTTGCTAAGTTGGCATCATTCTCAATTATGGCTGCAAGTATGAATTTGATGTTGATGTTGAAATCTCGATTGAGCTTTTTAACTGCTACTTCCTGCTAAATTGTTTTTTCTCTGGGAAATGGCCCAAGTTGAAATATTGGTCTCAGACCTCGACTTCAGGTCAAACTTCTGATCAACTGGGACAAGTCTATAAATAGAAACTAATTAAAGTTTAAAAGACCATGATTCCAATTTTTGGTGTTAAGACTCGTACCGTTATATTTGTTAATGAAGATTTCTTCGTTAACAAAGTGGACACATGATTAGTTACAAAACCCGGTGCTTCGTGCAGTTTTGAGTTCAGGAAGGCTCTATGTCCTTGTTCTTTGATGCAGAGGTGGCAAAGAGGGGAGGAATTAATCCCTTTCCTCTATCAGCATCTGCAGTTCTCTCATGCGGTCAATGTTTGCATATTAAACTCTTGTCAACATGAATTGTGTATCTGCATCAGTTTGGATATGACTAGAGCGTCCACATTTATTGCTTTTGACATGCAATTATGCAAAGTAATGATTTTGTAAAACATTTTTATTGTGTTCTACTAGGTCTTTACTTCAGCTATTGATTACTTACATAGTGATGGCCAAAGGGACATGTTTTGTTTCTTATATCCTGCTGAGTATTTTGTGATATTGCATATTGAAGCCAGTGTTGGTCATAATCGTATTTATGTTCTATGCAACATATACACATATGTAATGCTACTCTGTCCGCGTCAGAGTTCCCTTGCAATATATCATATCACCTTCAAGTCACAATCAAAATTGGAATTAAGTATCAGAACGAAACTAGACACTGCCTTAAATTAGGTATCAACAGATGACAGAGTTTTATTTTGTTAAGATGACTAGATGGATTCATCCTGAAACATAATATGGCTGTTTGGCTTCACTCTGTACTGAAGATTGGTTTTATTCTTTGCAGTTTGTACAATGTTTATTGTCTGTTGAGGGTATAAAGATGAATGCAACAAACAAGGCTGGAGAGACCCCGCTAGATATTGCAGAAAAGTTTGGAACTCAAGAAATTGCCTCCATTCTAAGGGAAGCAGGGGCCACCAATTCTGCAGACCATGGAAAGCCTCCGAATGCAGCTAAGCAACTTAAGCAGACTGTCAGTGACATAAAGCATGATGTCCAGTCTCAACTCCAACAAACCCGACAAACTGGTGTCAGGGTCCAGCATATTGCAAAGAGGCTAAAAAAGCTCCATATCAGTGGTCTCAACAATGCTATTAACTCCGCAACTGTTGTTGCAGTTCTCATCGCCACTGTTGCTTTCGCAGCCATCTTCACAGTGCCTGGCCAGTATGTTGAGGTGCCAACAAAAGGGGCTTCACTTGGGCAAGCCCACATTGCCAGAACAGCTGCTTTCCTCATCTTCTTTGTGTTTGACAGCTTGGCATTGTTCATCTCCCTGGCTGTTGTTGTAGTCCAGACATCTGTGGTCGTGATTGAACAGAAGGCAAAGAAGCAGCTCGTCTTTGTGATAAACAAGCTCATGTGGATGGCTTGCCTCTTCATTTCAATTGCCTTCATTTCCCTTACTTATGTGGTGGTGGGCTCACATGCCAGGTGGCTGGCTGTGTGTGCAACAGTAATTGGTAGCGTAATCATGCTTACTACAATTGGCGCCATGTGCTACTGTGTCATTGTAAATAGAATAGCGGAGGCAAAGAAGAGAAATATAAGGAAAGCTGAGAGCCGGTCCCGTTCTTTCTCAGTGTCTATGGCATCAGAGTCAGAGCTTTTGAACAGCGAATATAGAAGGATGTATGCACTTTAAGATAAAAAACAGTACGAAAAAGAAGATTGAATGGCCTATTATAGCTATGTGTATGTTGCAATAACTGGTTGCCTCCTCCCTATTAGCCATTCAATCATTAAAACTCAAGCTGAGGCTTCATCACCTGCAGACTACGAAGAGATGAAACAGGTGGTCACTTCAGCAATTCAAAAGAGAAGCATTCAGAGGATTCACCCCATCATCTGCTCTGCTTATTAGGAACTTTCCCCTAAATGCTCCAATAGAGTACCTTGGTTTCCTCCCCTCTTTTGTGATCTGTGGTTTTAACATCGCAACAAGTTCACATGAGGATTCAAATTTGATGGCTTTACTAGGATAGCTCACAAATTTGATTGAAACTCAAGAAGAGGCAGGACAGGTTTCCAATAGGTGATGTTTTTCTTGTATCTGTATCCTGAGTTAATACATAATCCAGTTGTGATGTAATAACATATGATGTTTATAAATAGCATAGTGCATCTTTTGCCCTCATGGTTATCCTTCTTACCTACTTACTTTCACCTGCCCTTCCAGTCTTTTAACTCCTAAACGATAGAACCACAAAGAATGGGGATCAATGCTTCATTTTTTGAATTCAATCCCTGCTTGAGAAAATGTCATTACAAACTCTTAAGACTCTTATCAATTGTATATCTTGTAGTTTGATGTTATAGACTATAGGGAAGTCAAGTCAAAAGAGGCACACTTATCCATCTGGAAGAGTAGGACCAAAAATTGTGTTATTGCCAACAACCCAACTATATGGCAGATGTTTGGTCTGTTTAGCTCATTTCATTTGGGTGATCTTATAGATTATTTGAAGATTTAACCACGCTAAGCTGATTGTTTTTTGGATTATGGGTTTGAAACCAAGAGGGTGAACCACGGACTCCTGGTAGTTTTGTTCAACCTATACTTCACCCAGATTGCAAATTGACAGTGTTTGAAAGAGTAAATCACAATCTGATTTAAATCCCGTATTTATTAATCTAATGCAACAGTGACAGGATAGCTATTTGGCTCCAATGTTCTTCTTCCCTCTACCTGCTTACAGACAAAAAAACAAAAAAACTGACACCCAGAATGAATAACAGAAGCCATTGTTTACTAGTTAGAAAATCTGTGACGTTACTTCTGCTGCTTTTTATATTTCTTTCTATATTCTTGAACAAATAGTCTGTCCAAGAAAATTACAATGTGCTTTGACTAGAAAACTTTAGTTAAGAAAGGAAGAATCGAAAATTTTGCACCTGATAATAAATATAAGGAATGGTGATAATAGCAGGCTCCATGGTATTTACATTAAGATGTTGATGACTACTTCCAGAAGAGGAAATGGCTGCTTCTATAGCATCAGTTGATCACTCCCTTAGCACTCCACAGGTGATGCCATATATTTACTGCCTAACACTTCAGTTTCTTTGTTACCTCAGGGGCTATGCAAATATCGATGATCATCATGGACATCAGAGGAGCTGCTGAGCTGCCTGAAGTCAGACCGGTTAATGGAGCCTCCTCCATGGATCTTTTTAGAGTTTTTGGATTTTGAGTCTATACGGGCTGGCTTAGCAGCAGTGAAGGTGTGGCGCACGCTCACTTGGTGAGTTTTTGTCTCAGTTGAGCGACTTCCTCTGACTCTCACCACTAAAAGCACTTCCTTATCTCGGGTGTCTTCAGACCACCAGTTCTGGGGGATGCCATCAGCAGAGTCTTCCTGTGTCTGGTGTTCTTCATGGCGGACTGAAACCTCCTCAAACTGATCAGGTTTTATCATGCCCGCTGCTGGTGTGACCTAGTTTAACCGTAGTATCAATAAATAAGCTTGCTTCAGTGAAGATTAAGCTTTCCTACATATGCTTGGCCAGTGGGCTAGTATGCTCTAGATGGATATCATTACATGAAGACTGAAGAGCACAGCCTAGGACATCTCTTGTAGTCAAAGACTTTGAATAAGACCTCAGCCATTCTAGCAAAAATGTTATTAGCAAGTGTTAGGCATGCAACAATGCTGCTTCCCAGGAAACTGACAGTTACGAGACCTTGGGATAGGTGTAAGGATAGATATGGTTGGGCCTCGCTGTAGGCCTCAGGATATGTGTGTTGTGTTGTGTTGTGTGCGACGGGTCAAGCCCCTTTGTGAGTGTCGGAATGATTAAGCCTCAGTATGAGTGCAAATGAGTATGACAGAACTACCACATAAAGAGGATTGGCTTAGTCTCACTGAAAGCTAATTGATTTTTAGATGAGATGGCTAAGTCCTTGATCCTAAGAGGGAGCTCTTGGGTACTTAATTAACCATTCTCTGAGGACGTGTTAACTTAAAATGGGTGATTGTGAAGGCCTCTAGCACCTGTAACAGATTGGCAGAGGTCCAACATCGCCGATGCCATGCATCCAAAGGAGAGATGCATTTTTCTATTGGGAACAGAGTATGAAACTCAAGTTTTGAAGTAAAGAAGCATTTGCAGGAAATGTAGAAGCAAGGAATGTTACCTCAAGCCATCTAGGAAAGCCATAGGACCCTCTTGGACGATGCTCAGATCCATGTCCTTCCTCCTTGACTGTGGACAAGCCTTCACAAATGATCTGAAACACAGCCTGGTCCTGCCTACATTTGTTGGTGATTTTTAGAATTGCTGTCTCCTGGTTTTGAAGGCTTATGCTGTTAGAGCTAACAATGGTTTCTGGAACACGAAGAAATTCTTCAAGCACAGTTCTGATTTTCTCAGATCTGACTATCTCTCCAAACTCCTGTCTCCTTACTGATCTATCAACATGGGCGATTTCAACATTAAATTTACAACGTACAGGCTTGTGATCGCTATCAGTCACCTCCATGCAAGCTTCATACCTGTTCAAAAGCAGAATCACTAGGTCTCAGAACAATAGAACAAAGACACTTACAGGGCACAACACCCTTAAGATTAAACATACTGTAAAATTGAAGCAACTACAGGGCACTCTAAACTGCACTCTGACACTGCAGCAGCCCGGTTGTCACGATATAATATTCTGTCACACCAGGCAGGAATTCGCTTCTTTTCTCCGGAATCATACCCTGAAAAGAGTTGATATTTTGTCAAGTTTCTGTAGAGAAGCCTAGACCCACATGCATTTATAGAACAAGTTCAAGTGTCAAGACAGTATGCTATATTATACCTGCTAAACCAGCCTGGTGCCTTTCAAATTTATAGGTTGGAGGGAATCTGATGAGTGCCTCACGCATTCCCTGGAAAACCTTCCCTGCCTTCATCTCAGCCCTTAGCTGATCCTTTTCTCTAAGCCAGTCAAAGCATCTTTGGGAAACAAAGTCCCTTGCTTCGTCATAAGATATACTATGAAGCCGGTAATTAAAATCACCAAGAAACACAACCATGTCTGCATCAGAGAGCTCTGGCTTCGCCTCTTCAGTGTTGAGACCGCCAACCTGTGAAGCAAGAAGGCCTTTGAAACTAGTTGCCACGGAGGGTAAGTTGGTTGCAGTAATACCAATCAGAAAATGCACATACATTTGAACCCCGAATCATTTGAACGGCAGTTGTGACACCAGCTGCAACAGTGAGGACCAAAGGCAAGCCAGAAGAAGAAACCAGGCAAAATAAATATGTGAGGAAGGCAAGAGACAAAGACAAAAACAGGTATTTCACCATACCAGCTGCAGTGTTGAGCAGGTTTGATGACCGGCTGAAAACCATGGTCCGATAGATATGATCAAAATCAGCATTGCGACGATTGACTGCCTCCAAATGTGCAGCTAAATGACAGTTAACAAAGCACATTATCCGATCATAGACTCGTAGCCTCAAACCTACACCTCCCTGATCAACATTTAAGGGAAAAAGGAATAAGAACAGATGCTACGAAGCACTGGAGTAATAAGTTAAAATACAAGAACCATGAATCCTCATTCCTCAAGCCCACTACATGATAGTTTTCTTCAGCAAAAGTGCAGGACAAATGGGGCTGTGGGGAAACATAAACATACCTTATTACCAATTGCACGACCAAACCCACATGGAACTGCTGCAGCATCAATGTCTCCAGCATGTGTTCTAAGGTTCTTTCTTACCCTAGATGGGGAAAACCAACTCATAACATAAGAAGCAGGGCAGGGGGGAACATGCCTTACCAAATTGAAGGTGAGCTGAAGGTTTACTACATAATTAAGGGGTTAATCATCAACATAAAAATGAATATAGATCATCATAGAAATCTCCCCATTACAGTTACTTACCATATAGCTATGAGCAAGCCTGCCAGCTGCCTAGAGCCCATGCGCTCAAAGGTAGTTCCTTCATCTAAGCTCTTTCCTATTGTGTCCAGCCACCATTGCCCAATAGAACTCCCTTCAAGTCCAACCTATGATGGCAGACTAAGTTAATATCTAAGAATGATTAGGCCATAGATCAATTTAATCAGCAATAGTATGCAAGTTGTTGAATAAAGAAAGTTTTAAGTAAAGAGGATCTTACGGTTTCTTTCGCAGCAGACATGGCGAGAAAACCAGCCCCCATTTCCACTTCTTGCAACCCAACAACAACAATGCCAACATCTGTTGCTTGAGAACCCAACCATGATTTAAGTCCTTCAGGGGAAGCTCTTCCCTGACCAACATTCCATGTGCCAACTAAGATCTTAAAATTATCTCGTCTTGTGCATATTGTTTCTTTCGCTGCCAGTTCTGATCTCAATATAGTGTCAAGAGGTCCTGGAGATGCAATGTTCCATCCACGTATGCCACCATGAGTAGCCAAGCTGAATATATAATCAGCTCCAATGGCCATTTTTATCACTGGACTACTGTGAGCAACCCATCCTGCAATCAGGTTTCCATCAAGGTCCAACACTTGGACCATACCACTCAAATATCCAACATATACTCGTTCCCCAAATGCGCAAAAGCATTGAACACCATAAGGATGGTGCTGGAAATCCTGCAAACGATTGCCATTTCCATCCCACTGCACAATGAAGCCATTAGTGCAGCCACTCCAAATCATTCCATCTGCAGTGAGTGTTAACGCCTCAGTTCTTTTGTTGTCTTCTGCAAATGCCCCTGCCCCCTTAGCAACTCTGCGAACAGCGTCTGCAGCTCCCATTATAGCATTACGGGACCTTTGCAAAAACCCCTGGGGCTTCTCTTTTTTTGATGTGGAAACAAACTTGACCTTCATCTCATCTTCCACCGGTTGATCTGTGCCTGATTGCACATCAACTCGATTCTCTATCTGACCTTCTATATTAAATACCTTCAAGAGTTCCCTCGTCCGAGCATCCCTGAAACACAATTAATTTTTAGTATAATTTAGACATAAGAAAAACACGATACAGGACTTGCTAATGAACAATACAGCTACACATCAACAAAAGTAGGGTGATGTTAGAAGTGGGAAAGTACCATAGTGAGAAGGACACAGCTCCAGCACACCATACTTTAGCTCTAACTTTATCTGATACCAAACATTTGACATCTGAAGAAGATATATTACAGACACCATTGACAGTGACTTGGCTTCTGAGATCAATGAATGACCTCTCCACTAGTAGAGCAGCCATGTGTCTTTCCTCTTGTGTTAAAGAAAGAGATTTTTCCATGGATTCCCATGGCCAGATTTTAATAACACCACCCTCAGAACCTGACCATAGATCCCCTGAATGAAAGAAACACAAAAGACGGTGAAAACAGCAAATTGGAGAGCCACAGGACTCCAATATAGATAAAAATTGAAGCATGGTTTCCTATTCATTTGTGTAACAGGACAATGAAATTATATCAAACATTTGAATGATAAGTAAAAGATGATGCAATTATCATTCTATATGCAAATTTTCAAGCTAATGCTGCTCCATGATCCAAATCTATTTAAGAAACAAACAGTGAAAAAGGAGCTTTTCCCCTTTCCCTTAACTCCACTTATCTTGAAAGGAAGATAAAACAAACAGCACATAATCAACCCATTAAACAGAGAAAAAAAACATCAAAAATGGGAGAAAATTGATTGAATTCGAATTCCCTGTTATTGATTAGTTCAGATGATGAGATAGGACATTGGCATCTCTTGACTATTGATATTGATTATTCCTGCATTTCTTCATTAAAATCACATTCTTGCTTATCCTGAAAGCAAGTGTATAAACTTTAATAAATCAAAAGCAATATCAGGTTAGAAATTGAGCATAATTGCAATTGCAAACAAGTCGAGTCCTCCATTTGGTGCCCAAATTTTCTGAAAAAAATTGATTGTTGGGGGGTAAAAGTACCAAGGCTGTCATACCATAAGATGATAGAGTCAAGCAGAAAACAGGGCCCCGATGCGCCTGCCATGACAAACCCTCCTTGAAAGGGTTTTCCTCCAAAGTCTGATCCATTTTCCAAGACCTAATTTTCCCATCCTTGTGCCCGCTCCAAACCAACCTATTCGCAGAATCAACGATCAAACACATGGTGGGCGATATGTTGACGGACTCGAAAAAAGGGGCCGCATCTTCATCTCCCCTCCGGATTCTGCCTCCAACCCCCCAACCAGGCTCATAGGCCTCAGTCATATTCCAAACCCTAACCCCAGCTTCCTGACCAGCCCACAACTGGGTTTCCGTACAAGCAATGGTCCTCAGGAATTTCCCAACCTGAGTCTCCCTCAGCGGATGAGGCCTCAGCTCGAGACAGGGCGGCCGACCCGGGTGGACTCCGGCGCGGACGGGGACCTTGAAGATGCCAGTGCCGCCACCGCTACCAATAAACTCCGGGAGGGGGTGGGGGGGCTCTTCGGGGCCGTCGGGGCAGAGGCTATGGTCGAGGCGGTGGGAGAGGTACTCTCCGGCTCCGGCGGAGAAGCTGCCTGACTTGGGGGCGACGGAGGCGTGAGGGTGGAAGTCATCATCGGAATCATCGTGGTTGTAGTAGCGCTCAATGTTTTTGGGGATGCGGTCCTCGTCGAGGCTGTGATTGCGGACCTGGTGTTGGCGCTTTTGGCCGGTGCCGGCACGGAGCTGCTGGCTGTAGGAGTGGGTCTTGCGGCGTGGGACGGAGGAGCTGAGGGCGGCCAAGGCGTCGCGTTCGTCGTCTTCGATGTGTTCGTCCATCGATGATGGGCATAGAGAGATTGAGAAATCAGAAACTCCAAAAATTCAGAACCGAAAACAAAAGTAGAGAAAGAGAGAAAGTGGGAAGTGAATGGTGATCCGAAACAAAAGGCGGACACACGTTGCATGGGATTCCACACTTTCCGGAGCTGCAAATGAACGTTTCTTTGCATGCATGGGACTGTCCCCTGACTCCATACGTGCCAGATATTCACTGCCATGCATGCCATCATTTTTTCCAATATTACATATTTAAATTAAGAAATGTTTTTACTCGAATATATTTAGGGAGAGAAAAAAAAAACTCCGGGAAATAGGCATCCAACACATGTTGCATGGTATCAATCGGTTTATCACTCGGAGTATAATTTTTTTAACTTGATTCATAAAAGAAAATGGTAAAATTCATAAATATAAATATATTAAATGAAGTAATTATGCAAAAATTTAATCTTATATATGAGATAAGACGAACATAATCTCATTAACACAACACAAAATCTCACTCATTTGAATATATAAATGAAAGGATTTTCTATTCTAATAAGAAAATAAAACATACAAAATAAAATTGAATTCCATACTTGATCTTAAAGGTCACCAAAATTATAACTCTTAAAATAAGCTTAAAAAAATGTTGTTATGTCAAATAATCTTTACAACTTATTTCATTGAATACAATTTTTTTTTTTTAGTTTTTAAATAAGATGATCAAAATCTAATCAAATAAAAGGATTCAAGCTAAACATGATTTCTTCAATAAAATTAAGGCGTGTTTAGATACATGAAAACAAAGATTGAAGATAGGATGAAAAATGAGGTGAAACACAAAACTATATAAAAAAGATTAATCAAAATCCTGATGGGAGTAGAATTTAATTTTATACATTGTGCTTCCCTATAGGGATTTCACCAAGCTCAATACATCTTGTACTTGATGATCCCTATATATGTATCACAACCGAACACTTCAAAACATACATGAGTCCACCAAAAGTATAGCTTATGATAAATTTTTTTTATAAGTAAAAAATATATCAAAAACACCTGTCAAAAAGGCACCTCTAAGTACATGGGTCATACGAAACTGTGTCAGAAGGAAATAGAGAAAAGAGAAAAAAATAAAAATAAAAAGTGGTAAACCTCTCTCCTACCATTCACATTAGTACTCCATTTAAGTCCACTATACTCCAAAAAGATGCACAGAGAGGAATATTCTAGTGCTTGATTTGGTTGTTCTCCTTCCAAAGGGTCCAACATAAGCACAAGGGAGAAGCTTTCCATGCTTTCTTTCTCCTATTCCTGATAAAGGTTCCATGCTAACTAAAGAGGACCACTTTAGCTGAAGACAACATCACCCAAACTAACCCAAACAATGAGAAAACTAGCCCAATATAAGTTTTTGGCCATCAAATTAGTATTCAGAGAGGAATAATTCTAGATGGCACCCTGTGACACAAACATTTGTATGCAACAGCTTATTCTAGAAATAAATTCTAAATTTTATTCAGAATATAAGCTAATACTGAAGTATGCCAAGCCCATTGTGGATAAGAAAACAAAAGGAGAAAAAGCAAAAGAATGGGTTGAGTTTTGGGTTTGTTTATTGGAGCACAATCAATTCAATTAACAAAACATAAAAGTTCCCAACTCTCTCAAGTACTTCCTCTGCTAGCAAATAGTGTTTCTTTTCATAGTAAGGATTTGCTTGGAGTCCTTTTCCACCGTCCAAGTTTCTCTCTTCCCTGAAAACAATCAAGAAATTTCCATGACAAGTTTGTAGCCTGCTTGAAATTTACTGTTGAATTTTATCTTCACTGAGAAAAAGTATTTAAATTTTGGTCTCTGTATATAACCAAAAATAATATTATAGATATATCATGACTGAACTGTGGTCGTCATCAACAATCAATTAGGTGGGGTGCATTGTGAGTCTCAAGAGAATTTGTTGCTCATTTCATGAAGAGCTCTTGCAGGAGAATTATTAAGCATTACAACTTGGTTTACAAACCCCAACATTATAATTCAAGTCATTAACCTTCTGTACATACCTTGCGAGGTCCAATAGCCATCTTGTTGTCCACAATGGAAACTGCTTTAAATCCCATTGGATGCAGCACTTCTTCATAACTGCATAGATGTTAATTATTTAGGTCTGATATATCATAACATATAAATTTTATCATCTAACATAATTTAATATTCACTAAGATAGAGAGTACATGCTGATGGATGTCTAAGAAGCACTCAAAACAAAATTGGACTCAAGACAATGAAACAGAACAAGGGAAGAGAATTACTCGGCTACAGATACTTTATATGGGGGTCCACCAGCATGATCACTGATCTGCCACCAGAAAATTACTTTTCAATACAAACATGAGAAACAATCTCCAAAATATAATGTATCCAAGAATCTTGCCCCATCTTAACTGACGTATCTTTCAATATGATTGAGATATGCTTCTTCGCTTTTGAAGGAGAATTATCAGAGAGAAAAGAAAGGATAGAAAAGGGAAAGAACAGTAACAATCACCGGAAACATCAGTGTCAAGAGCTCTCCATCTGGTTTTAACAAATGTCGCATTCGTTTGGCCCACACTGATCTCATGTCTGGTTCAATTGCACAAAAAAACCTGCAGCTTTTCCATTCTCAGAAGAAAAGTTTTTTTAAGGCAAAGGAAAATAATTAACATCTAAAGCCAACTTACGTATAATCAAAAATCAGATCAAACAACTCAGTGGGATTCCAAGTGAAGAAGTCCTCCTTTAAAAATGTGAAATGATTTGCATTCCATAATGAGGAAGATAACTGGCTTGACATTTCATGAAGAAGTTAGATTGAGAATTTTTCACAAAAGGGTAGATTTCAGACAAAGATATTTATGTCATGTTCTTAGAATTATAAAAGAAACTCAAAATCCATAGCAGCCAAACTTTAAGTCACCAAAACCCAAGTATTTATTAGATCTTTTATGCCAGAATTTTCAGTTGCAATGTATTGATCAAGTCTTTAATCACTGAGTTAAGTTCTTAATCAAAAGACGGAACAACAACCATACTATCTTTTTGTTTTTTTAGCATGACTAAAATCAACAATAAGATATATTAATTCATTGATCTATCTGATAACCAGTTGGATTCAAGGAACAAGGAGACTGTAACACAGAAATAAAGCTCAAGCTCAGCATGAACAAATGAATCAAATCACTAGCTTTTCAGTTGACAACAACTTGGAGAAAACCACTCCAACCTAGAATCACCTGATAGGCATTTTGGGTCCTTATAATATATAAAATGGAATAAAGCAGGAAAAAAGTTGCAATCTTCTGAAGTTCTTTAAACAAAAATTACTGCCAACAAACATGAGTGAGATGGTTTAAGTTGGTAGCTCTAGAAGGGCAAGAGGAAGGCAGATTATTTATATGGAGCTTCTAGACTAAAATTGGAAGAATGAATCATATCAAGACAAAGTATCTCGTGTGAAGGAACCAAGAGAAAGGACAAAAAATTAAAATTCAACTTCTCCATTTTGTTTGCTTTTGGAGAGAATATTAAGCCTTGATGAAGAAAAATGGGCCGAAGAACTAAATTACCTCTTTTGCTTTCTTGATGGCACTGTCTGATATGTCCAACCCCACAACAAAACGTTCAGGGCATGCAATTGTTACCACATCATAACCCTGTCACATAACAACAGACTACTATTGGCCAAAATAACATAATCGATGAGCTAGTGAATATATCCTGAAACCAATAAACATATGAAATAGAGGATCAATCAGGTTACTTTTTCTTTCTATGTTTCAAAACATTTTCAATTGAAATTTTAGCTTAGTTTCTGATTACATGCTAGACATTTGACGGCTGAAGACAGTCCATGGTATTTCAGTCATTCCATCTTTTGTATTTCTATAAAAAATAAGTCCATTTGTGAAATGAGTCTATGGCATGTCTAGTAGGAATGGATCCTTTCCACAGCGTAATCACACATCATGGATTCAATTCGGGCAGGTAAAGTGTTTTTCAACTTTCCGATTGAATGTATATATCATTTTTATAGCAGATACTTGCGATTCAATATCAGATTCAAATATTGAAAAATTATTTACTATATCACAAACATCTCCTATTTATAAATGTATTCCCCCTTGTTATCAAAAATAAAAATTAAAAAATACAGGAAATGTTTTATTATGTCACTAGAACTTAGTCACATTTTTAAAGAAGAGGAAACGATATTACAAATAACAATGGGAATCCTAAAAAAAAAATTAAGAGCAGTGAAGGAAAAACCAAGAAAGAAAAACTACAATGAAGAAAAGGGGGAAAAGCCAACTTGAGAATGGGGCTCACGAATGCTAAAGAGAATGCCACTAAATTCCTTGGTAACATTCAACCAAAAGTCCCCAAACTCCTCCAATGCTCAAAGATCCCGGGCATTCGTCAAAAGCCAAATAGGGCACAATAAAGCTAAAAATAGCCCCTCTTCATAGTCCTCTTCCCCTTACAATTACTCCCAAGACTTAAGAAAATATTGTTTTTGATAGGAAGATAACAAATGCTTATAAATGACACCTAGCAACAAGGGATACAAGCCTAATAAAAAAACCTACCAAATCTGTATTTCATTCAGAATTCACAATTTGATTCAAGAATTCCCAGAGATGTACCCGTAAAAAAAAAATGTATCATATATGCAATGTTCATATGTTCATATACGCCCAGTTGTAGCAGGGCTGTAGTGCCATCTAGCAATGAACCAGAGGCCCCGAATTCAATTCAAGCCTCCCCGATTATGTATGTAGTAAAGGGCAACAACTTACACAGCCACAACCAGGGACCAAAGTCTTGCCACTGGGAAGGGTTCCAGTCTGATGAAGGTGTTGAATTATAGGTGTTGGCTTTCCCAAATCCCATGGAGTATGTCCTTGCTGCCAGCTCTTTTCCCAACCACCTGATTATTCACACAAAAACCACCAAACCCACAAGTTCAATACCCAGAAAAATTCACACCCAGCTCATCAAACACCAGCTCTATCCCACACAACGAAGTAAATGAATGACTAAGCACTGTTTGAATAACATGTCGAATTATGTTCCTTTTTCTTGGGTTTTGAAAGGAATGGGATTAGTGTTGAAAAATGGGTTCACTTCTCAAAGATTTTCCTTCATTTTCGAGAGAAGCAAACAGAGAATTGAAGTGGTTTGTTACCAGCGGAGTCGCTTCCGATGATTTGATTTAATTTTTGAACCTTTGGGTTCGATTCTATGCTGCTGCCGTTGTTCGACATGCGCAATTGTGTTGTAGAAACTCCCAGATTCTTCGCCCACGTCAGACTACGGCCGCTCAGGAGGCCACAGACACCGCCGCTGATCCTCCCGGAGGGTACACAAAGTCCCATCCACCCACAAACCCAGTCACTGATTCTGAACTCCTCGCTTCGGGCTTCATACGCTCTCTTGGGCCTATCAACAAACCCAAAAAGGGATAAATCGGGCTTTAAAGGATACTTTTTCTTAATTTTTTTTATATTTTATTGGTAAATAAATATAATCTTATTTTTTATAGAATATATATATGTAAATGTTGATTCAACCATAAAAATTCGATTATATTCCTAATTTATGGTATACAAAGTATTTTTAAATTTTTTCTTCTTTATTTATATGTTTCTTCTTTACATCATAAAATAATAGGAGATTGAAAATCAAAATAGTAATAATATTTTTAATTAATAAATATTATTACTTGAGCATATTTAGAAAAAAATAATTCCAAGAAATAGGCATATGAGACACATTGTTGGTATCAATCGGGTTATTACGAGAGTATAAGGTTTCAAATTCTAAAAATTTATGAATTTTACTGTTTAAATTGATTTATAAAAAAATAACAAAATTAATATAGTTTTTAATTGAAAATACATTAATTTCTAACCTGTTTTAGAGTGCGTTTAACAATAATTCAAAGAAGTATTTATCGTATTTCTAATACTTAAAAAATAAAAATTTTAAAATATTAAAAAAATTGAAAATATTTTATAAAACAACTATCAAACGCACTCTTAATTTTCCTTGATTTTCTTTAATATTTTTCATTATTTAACCAAAATAAAAGAGTAGTTTGACACTTGAGTTGTTCGTTCACCCTTCAAATGGATCCTTTTTCATTGTCCTATTCCCCCATAGAATTCTTATAGCTTATCATAAGTTTTTGGTTATCAAACAACGATTTAGTAAGGCAAAAATCTTGATGGCACACCTGCAATACATAAACATTTGCATGCAGCAACTTATCATAGGAAGAAATTCAAATTTTATTCAGAATATACTTAGAAGTTCCCAACTCTCTCGAATACTTCTTGTCAGCAAATGGTGTTGCTTTTCACAGCAAGGGCTCGTCAGTCCTCTTCCACCTTCCAAGTTTCTCTCTTCCCTGAAAATATTCAAGAAATTTTCATGACAAGTTTGTAACCTTGTTTGAAATTTACCATTTGCATCTTCAATAAGAAAAGTATTCAAAGGGCCTGATGGTAATTGTCTTCAAAAACAATTTTTTATTCTTTAGGATAAAAAAATAGAAAAATACATTAACAATTAGAAAATAGAATACGTCTTTTATTCTTAAAACCAAGAAACAAGGTGTTTTTACATATTGTCTTTTAATTGTTTTTAATTGTCATCACTTGTTTTCTGATTGTTGTTTTAAAAAATAATTATATAAATATAAATATAATTAAAAATAAAGCATTACATATAAAAATTATTTTTAAAACATATTTGAAAACATATTAAAAACTTTTTAGATTATTAAACAGACATTTATTTTACAAAACATCAAATAATGGTTTTAAAAAATTGTTCTCAAAAATTATTTTTCAGAGTTGTTTTCGAAAACAGTTACTAAAGAGGGCCTAAAATTTGTTTTTAAAAATAAAACTCCATATTAGGCTTTGACAACAAAGCTAGTCCAAAAGCCAGATCACTCATTTGATGGAATGTCATCAACAATCAATTTGGTGGGGTGCATTGTGAGTCTTAGAGAATTCGTTGCTCTGTTTCATGAAAATCTCTTACACGACAACTCAATTTGCAAACCCCAACATCATAATTCAAGCCATTAACCTTTCATACGTACCTTGCGAGATCCAATGGCCATCTCGTTGTCCACAATCGAAACTGCCTTAAATCTCATTGGATGCAACACTTTTTCATAACTGCATAGATGCTAATCAATGTTTACTATACTATAACATATAAATTTAAGTGCAATTTGACTTTAAAAAAAAAAAAAAAAAAAAGAACAGTTTTCTATTTTTCAAAACGAAAAAAAAAAATAGCAACCAAAAAACACAAAAACAACTTTTTATTCTTAAAAACAAAAAACAAGGTGTTTTCAGATAATATTTTTTTGCTGTTTTAAGATGTTTTCACTTGTTTTTTTAAAACTATTTTAAAAAATAATTATACAAATATGAAAAATGATTAAAAATAATTCACAACTTATAAAAATTACTTTTAAGATGTATTTAAAAACATAGAAAACAGGTTAAAAAACATTTTAAGTTTTCAAACAAACTTTTGTTAATAAAAGCATCAAGAACGGTTTTTAAAAATTGTTTTCAATGATCGTTTTTTGGAACTACTTTCAAAAATATTTTCCGAATAGAGTATTAATCATCTTACACAATTTAAGATTCACTATGATAAAGAGCACGAGTTGATGGATGTCTAAGAAGCACTCAAAGAAATTTGCACCAAAGACAATGAAATGGAACAAGAGAAGAGAATTACTCGGCTATAGATACTTTATATGGGGGTCCACCAGTATGATCGCTGATCTGCCATCAGAAAATTACTTTTCAATACAAACATTAGAAGTAATCTCACATGGATAATGACTCCAAGAATCTTCCCCCGTCTTAAAAGAACATCAGAAGCTTAAAAATAGGATATCTTTCAGTATGATCAAGACATGCTTCATCACTTTAAAAGGAGAATTGTCAGAGAGAGAAGGGAAGACAGAAAAGGGAAAGAACAATAACAATCACCGGAAACATCAGTGTCAAGAGCTCTCCATCTGGTTTCAACAATTGTTGCATTCGGCTGGCCCATGCCGGTCTCATGTCTGGTTCGATTGCACAAAAAAACCTGCAGTTTTTCCATTCTCAGAAGAAAAGTTCTTTAAGGCAAAGGGAAATAATTAATATCAAAATCCAACTTACGTATAATCAATAATCAGATCAAACAACTCAGTTGGATTCCAAGTGAAGAAGTCTGCCTTTAAAAAGATAAAATGACTTGCATTCCATGATGAGGAAGATGACTGGGTTGACATTTCATGAAGAAGATTAGAGTAAGAAATTTTCAAGAAAGGGTTAGATCTCAGACAAAGTTATTTATGTCATGTTCCTAAAATTACAAAAGAAACTCAAAATTATAGCAGCCGAGGTTTAAGTAGCCGAAACCCAAGTCTTTATTAGATTTTTTATGCCAGCATTTTCAGTTTCAATGTATAAATCAAGTTCTTAATCAAAAGACAGAACAACCATGCTATCTTTTTTTTTTTCCTCGCCATGACTCAAATCAACAATAAGGTGCATTAATTCATTGATCTATCTGACAGCTGGTTGGATTCAAGAAAACCAAGAGAATATAAGCATATAACACCAAGATATGGCCCTAGCTCAGCATGGACAAACCAATCAAATCACTAGCTTTTCAGTCAACAACAATTCAGAGAAAAACCTAGAATCCCCTGATAGGAATTTTGGGTCATTATGATATATAAAGTAGAATAAACTGGGGAAAAGATGATAATCTTATGAAGTTTTTAAGCAAAAATCATTGCCATCGAACATGAGTGAGATGGCGTAAGTTAGTGGCTCTAAGGGGCAAGAGGAAAGCGGATTATATAGACGGAGCTTCTAGACCAAAATTGGATAAATGCATCACCGAGGTGAAGTATCCCATATTAAGGAAGCACCAAGACAAAGGACAAAATTTAAAATTCACTTTTTCCATTTCGTTTGGTTCTGGAGAGAATATTGAGCCTTGATGAAGAAAAATGGGCCCAATAACTAAATTACCTCTTTTGCTTTCTTGATAGCACTGTCTGATATGTCCAACCCCACAACAAAACGTTCAGGGCATGCAATTGCTACCACATCATATCCCTGTCACACAACAACAAATTACTACTGGCCAAAATAACATAATTAGTAAGCTAATGAAATATGTCAAGAAAAACAATCAACATATGAATAGGGGGTCAATCAAGTTAACTTTTTCTTTCTACATCTCAAGACATTTCTGATTGCAATTTCAGCTTAGTTTCTGATTACATGCTACACATTTGATGTATGTAGGCTTGTGGCAGGATTGTAGGGTCCTCTAGCAAAGAGCCAAAGGCCCCAAATTCAATTCAAGCCTCCTCAATTAGACTTAATGCATTCTGCGGGTGGGGGTGTGTTGGGTGGATTCCCTTTATCAAAAAAATTATGTATGTTTAACAACCCACTGTCAATCACGTAAATATCGTCCGTTTTGAGCCCAATAGTTCTTATGACCTTAAAACACATCTACTTGATTGAGAAAAGCTCATATACATATAGTGTCAAAAATTTTCTCTTATCCATATGGAATATTACGATCACCCCTCAAACAAAATGTGTTGGTCATTGGGATAAGTTGTAATATCATTTTTGTAACGACCCATCCTACCATGTACAGCCATGTAGATATTGTCCATCTTATCACATCTATTTGATTAAGAGGATCCCATATATATACCATGTTAATAACTTTTTCTCCTATTCAATGTGGAATATCAAGGTATGTATATAGTGTAGAGCAAGAACTTACACGGCCACAACCAGGGATTAAAGTCCTGCCATTGGGAAGGGCTCCAGCCTGATGAAGGTGTTCAATTATAGGTGTTGCCTTTCCCAAATCCCATGGAGTTAATCCTTGTTGCCATTTCTCTTCCCAACTACCTGATTATTCACACAAAAACCACCAAACCCACAAGCTCAATACCCAGAAAAATTCACACCTAACTCATCAAACACCAACCCTGTCCCACACCACAAAGTAAATAAATAACCTATCACTGTCTGAAAAAAATGTTAATGCAGTTTTTTTTCTTGGGTCTTGAGAGGAATGTGGCTAGGGTTGACAAATGGGTTCATTTCTCAAAGATTTTCCTTCATTTTCTATAGAAGCAAACAGGGGACTGAAGTGGGCTTTTACCATTGAAACCGCTTCCAATGACTTGGCTTATTTTTTGAAGCTCTGAGTTCGATTCTATGCTGGTACTGTCGTTCGCCATCCGCAATTGTGTTGTAGAAACTCCCAGATTCTTCGCCTACGCAAGGCCAATGCCGGTCGGAAGGCCTCCGACCCCGCCGCTGACCTTCCCGGAGGGTACACGGTTTTCACCCACAAACCAGTCACTGATTCTGAACTTCTCGCTTTCGGCTTCGTATTATCCGGGCTCGCCATCGAGCCCAATAAAAGGATATATTGCGCTTTAAAGGGAATTTTTTTCTTTACTTTTTATATTTTTTAGTAAATAAATACAATTTTAATTTTTATAGAATGTGTCTATATATATATATGTAAGGAAAATGCCCAGATAACGTAATGGCACCTATAAATATTGAAGCGGTTAAATATGTATGATAAGATATAAATAATTGAATATTGAATAAAAATTTTAATAATGAAACCAAATTATAATTATACAAATAAATGATATTAAAATATAAATGATAAAACAAAAAAAAATGTATGTAATATTACTGATTGGTAGTGCCACATCAATGAGCACTAAAAAAATACCCTTTGTATTATAGTCAAATCCTATGGTTCACTCAAATAAAGAGGTTTACAAGCGATGTTGTCCTTCTTCATTCACGCGATATTGATAGATTAGGCTTTTAGCCATTGTCCAAGATTCCCCATTACTAGCCCTCATGGGAGTTCAAGTTGTATTTTAGTCATAGTGTGGCTAATCATCCAAAAAAAACCAACTAACTATCGTTAGTTTGGTCAACCTTTTACCTGACCAATTACCTATTTATTTTAAGATATTATGTTTATTAAATTTAATATCTAAAAATATAAATAATCAATTAAAAATCATATTCTACAATAAAGTTTTTTTTATCTCATAAAATATAATATTTTATGATATACAGATATTACCTTATTTAATCACATCAACCAAATATAATTCGTGTGTAAATGTTGATAAAAAAAAATATATATATATATATATAAGAAAAAAATAACTTTTATTATAAATTTAGTGTATGTAAATATTATTAATATTTTCATGGTCATTTATAGTTTATTTATATCATTAAATAATAAGTCAAAAGTAAAAATATAACCTTTTTAATAATGTTTGGTTTTTACAATATTCCAGGAAATATTAGAAGGAAATAAAACAATGAGGAAAAGTATAAAAAAATAAAAAATATAATTAAAGTTAATAAATCATTTTAATATGTTAGTTCAACCATATTCCATTTATTTTAGTTATTAGACATTGAGAAAATAAAAGTTATGCTTAATTAAGAAAAACACCCAAAAAGGAGGGAGGTGTGAATTGGGTTTTTAAAAATATTTTCAAACACAACAAGTTCAAGCATAATATAAACAAAAATAATTAAATAGAGTTAAAGAATTCAAACTCGGGTTTTATAGTGGTTCGGCACTTCCTTGCCTACATCCACTCTCCTCAATCTCCTAATCGAGTGAGGGTTCCACTAACTTGAAGTTTCAACCAAACTTCCAATCTTCTTACACTTGGATTCCGACTCTAATGGACTCTTATACAATTGTTGAGATATTAGGAATGTTTTCCTTATATCATTATTTCCTTATATCATTTAGTGTTGAGATATTAGGAATGTTTAGATATTAGGAAAGTTGAGATATTATGAATATTGAGATATTATGAGTATTGAGATATTATGAATATTTAGATATTAAGAAAGTTGAGATATTAAGATATTAGTTGTATTTCCTTATATCATTATTTCCTTGTATCATTCTTTCTCATTCTTAGAATGGTGATTATCCTCTATATATACTCTATACATGAACGAATGAAAGGATGAATGAAAAAACTACCATTTATCAATTTGAAGATGGTATCAAAGCCATGGAATTGAAATCTTGGATATTTTGTCATTATGGTATTCCGACAACGATCAACCATCCTAAGACAAGCCCTAATATTGATAAGTCAACTTTCAAATGCACTCACTGCAATAAGACTGATCCCACCAATCTGGATATCCCACAATTTCAAAGCAACGACTCTTGGTATGACCAGGAAAACAATGAAGTACCGAGGGTTTGAACCATGGACCTTAGATCATGTTTAGGCTATCACCACTTTGTTATTAATTATAATAATCGTGATCAACGGAAGAAGGATTCCAAGAAAACCTTGACTGCAACTGTTGCCGAAATAAAAACAAAGGCTAATGTTGTTGAGAAAGCCTCTGCATTGGTAGCCGCTACAAATCATGGTGATAAGTTTTTAAATACTTTTACACCTGTTATTAATAGTGCATGGATAATTGATTCTGGTGTTATAGATCATATGACTTTTGATTCTAGTCAAGTTTCACCCCTTAAACCTTCCTCACAAAAAATTGTTTCCACAACCAATGGTAACACAACCCCAGTCATTGGGGAAGGATCCTTAACTCTTACTGATACTTTGAATTTAGATTCTGTTTTAGTTGTTTCATCTCTAGATTACAATCTTTTGTTAGTTTCTCAAATCACTACAACCTTATCTTGTATTGTCATTTTTTGGCCTGAAGTTTGTGTGATTAAGGACATCCAAACAAGACAGACGATTGGTTGTGGTATTAAGCGAGGAAAACTCTATTACTTGGACTTGCAGTCAAATGATTCAAATAAGTTGCAACAAGCCTTGATGGCAGATGGATTTGAGGAGGAGAAGAAAAAGTCTAAAATTTGGTTGTGGCATCGACGTCTGGGACATGCTTCCTTTGGTTATTTAAAAAAATTGTTTCCTAATTTGTTTGCAAATAGTGATATTTCTGGTTTCCGTTGTGATATTTGTGAATTGGCTAAAAGTCATCGTGCTTCATTTCCGTTAATTTTGAATAAAAGTCTGCTTCCTTTTATGTTTATACATTCTGATGTTTGGGGCTCATCCAAAGTCCCAACTTTGAGTGGCTCACGTTGGTTTGTTACTTTTATTGATGATTGTACCAGAATGACATGGTTATACTTGATGAAGACCAAAGATGAAGTGAACTTGTTGTTTCAAAATTTTCATAAAATGATTGAAACTCAATACAATGCAAAAGTTCGGGTTTTGCGTAGTGATAATGGTGGAGAATATCAGAGTTCTGATCTTCAAAAGTATTTGGAATAACATGACATCATTCATCAAACTACTTATTCCAATACACCCTAGCAAAATGGAGTCGCTGAACGGAAAAATCGGCACTTGTTAGAGGTTGTTCGTGCTTCCTTGATAATAGTAAAAATACCAATATCTTATTGGGGAGAAGCAATCACATCTGCCACATACTTGATCAATCGGTTATCTTCTAGCCCAATTAACTTCCAAACACCTCTCCAAGCTCTTACTAATGTCATAGTTCCCCCAACCATCCCAAATCTACCTCCTCGTGTTTTTGGTTGCATGACATTTGTGCATCTACACAAACACCAACGCACCAAGTTAACTTCCCATGCATTGCAATGTATGTTTGTTGGATATGCATTGCACAAAAAGGGATATCGATGTTACCATCCTCCAACTCGACGAATGTTTATTACAATGGATGTGGTGTTTCATGAAGATTCGATGTATTTTTCATCTGAGTCTGAACTTCAGGGGGAGTATCATAAGGAAATTCAGACTCTCGATTATGATTATCATATCTCTAAGGATGATGAATTTGGACAATCTGAACTAGTGAACCAGAAAGCGGGTAAGTTGGATATGAGTGGTCAACAATTTGGGTCCAAAGATGTCTTCACTGAAATACCAAACCAATCGTCGTCTGCTGAGGGTTTTCTTAATTTGGAACCTGATCCATTCATAAAACAGTTACCACACCGTCATAATAAAGGTATTCCTAAACCCACATATGAACCTGAATTGTCTACCAAAGTCAAATATCTCATGAGCAACTATGTGTCTAACCATCGTTTGTCTGAATCAAATAAGTCATTTGTAAATCAATTATCTACTGTAGCTATTCTTAACAGTGTGCAGGAAGCCTTAGCTGTCCAAAGTGGAAAGCAGCCATGAATGAAGATATGAAATCATTGTAGAAGAATGAAACATGGGAACTCGTAGAATGTTCACCAGGAAAAAAACCAGTTGGGTGTCGTTGGATCTATACTATGAAGTACAAGGCAGATGGTAGTATTGAACGATTTAAAGCAAGACTGGTAGCAAAAGGGTACACTCAAACTTATGGAATTGACTACACAGAGACATTTGCACCTGTAGCTAAGATCATCACAGTTCGAGTATTACCGTCTTTAGCTGCAAACCTAGATTGGCCATTACAACAGTTCGATGTGAAAAATGTCTTTCTGCATGGCGAGTTATCTGAAAAAGTATACATGGATCTTCCACCAGGATGCATGGTGTCAGAAAAGCAATGTCAAAAGGTGTGCAAATTGAAGAAGTCATTGTATGGATTGAAGTAATCCCCGAGAGCATGGTTTGGAAGGTTCACAAAATCAATGAGAGCTTTTGGCTATCGTCAAAGTAATTCAGATCACACTTTGTTCCTGAAAAAGCAACGTGGTAAGATTACAGCACTTATCGTATATGTGGATGTCATGGTAGTTATAGGAAATGATCCTGAAGAAAGAAAAGCTTTGCAAAATTATCTATTTAGAGAATTCAAAATGAAAGATCTAGGTCCTTTGAAATACTTTATTGGGATTGAAGTTTCTCGATCAAGTGAAAGAATTTTTTTGTCTCAAAGAAAGTATGCCTTAGATCTTTTACAAGAGACTAGAATGTTGGGATGTCAACCTGTTAATACACCAATAGAAGAAGATGTGAAATTGTGTGTTGAGCCTAATCAAGTATCAACCAATAAAGGAAGATACTAGAGACTTGTGGGGAGATTAATGTACTTAGCTCATACAAGACCAGATCTTGCTTATGCATTGAGTGTAGTGAGTCAATACATACATAATCCTAGAGAGTAACATATGAATGCAGTCATGCGTATTTTGAGGTATTTGAAGAATGCTCCTGGAAAGGGAATTTTGTTCGCTAAAAATGTTGATCATCAGAGTATAGAAGTATATACTGATGCTGATTGGGCTGGTGCAGTGGATGATAGGCGATTTACATCTAGTTACTTTACCTTTGTAGGTGGTAATCTTGTGACATGGAAAAGTAAGAAGCAGAATGTCATCGCCCGTTTAAGTGTAGAAGCGGAATTTAGAGGTATGGCTCTAGGACTTTGTGAGGCATTATGGCTAAGACTTCTCTTACAGGATTTAGGTTACCTATCTAGGCAACCAATCCGATTGTTTTGTGACAATAAAGTCGCATGCAACATTGCTCATAATCCAGTACAACATGATCGTACAAAGCATGTCGAGGTGGATAGATTCTTCATTAAGGAAAAGTTGGATGATAAGATTGTGGAATTGCCTAAGATTCAATCAGAAAATCAATTGGCTGATATCCTCACCAAAGCTGTCTCAAGTCAAGTGTTCTCAAAATTTTTAGACAAGTTGGGCATGTGTGACATCTATGCACCAACTTGAGGGGGAGTGTTGAGATATTAAGAATGCTTTCCTTATATCATTATTTCCTTATATCATTTAGTGTTGAGATATTAGGAATGTTTAGATATTAGGAAAGTTGAGATATTATGAATATTGAGATATTATAAATATTGAGATATTATGAATATTGAGATATTAGGAATATTTAAATATTAGGAATATTTAGATATTAGGAAAGTTGAGATATTAGGATATTAGTTGTATTTCCTTATATCATTCTTTCCTTATATCATTCTTTCCCATTCTTAGAATGGTGATTACCCTTTATATATACTCTATACATGAACGAATGAAAGGATGAATGAAAAAACTACCATTTATCAATTTGAAGAAGAATCTCTTCAAGATTCAAACCTCTTTAAGGCTTTAACACTTAGTTTTTACAAGAATGAATCCATCGACCTAGCTTAAGGATAGCTCAAATACAAGATAAAACTATGATGACACATAAGAGTGCACTAAAGGATATGCAAATGATGATTTAATGCACTAAGAAATAAATGAGAGTTTTTTGGTCAAGAACAGGTAGGTAGACAATTGATTGCAAGTGTTCTCTTGTCAATAAATGAAGTGGAGCTCTCAATTTATAGGTTTATAAACTCGGGAGCTAAAAATAGCAAAAGGTAACCTCGACCAGTCGAGCTAAGGGTCGACCAGTTTACTAGCCGTTTGAACATTTAATGCTTGATAGGTTACCGTTGCCTTGATCGGACCTTGACCGGGAAGAGATGAACCTTGACCGAGAATAGAAGGCTATTGGGAGAGAAAGAAGATTTTGGGCATCCCTCGACTAGACCTCGATCGGATAAGGGAAACCGGTCGACCGGTTCCCCAACCGGTTGAGCCGGTTGGCCATAGCCTCAACCGGTTGAGTCTTTTGGCCTCGAAAACCTATTTTTTTCAATTCATTTATTTTCTAACACTTAGGCAAGGTCTTTAGGTGAATTATTATGCTAATTTTAAAACATTTTGCCCAATGTACATTCGTTAAAACTCGGGTTTTAATGAAATCGAAGTTTTAAAGGATAAACTGAGTTTTTTAAGTTGCATGAAACGCTATGAAAATCCTAAGTGCACCAATGCATTCATCTTACATTCGTCTCCTATGATCACAAGTCTTCCAAAAGTTTCGATCTTGTATCCATTTGGTCATTTGATGAATTTTCGAGTTTATGCCCGAGATTCTTAACCATTAAACCAATTAGTCACTTAACCATGGTTTGTTGTCATCAAAACCCGATTAGGAGAACCCTTAGGCTAATAGACATAATAAGAAATTATGGAAAATAATATTTCTTAACATTTTTACTTTCCATAAATCAAATATGAGCATAAAGAGTTTTTATATGATAATAAAATGAAATATTCAAACAACAATACACCAAATTTACGTCAAAATTTCTATACCAATAATGGGATAAAAGTGAAAAAAAAAATGTATGTACACTTGTAAGTAAAAAAATAAAATAAATTATTTTCTTAATTTTAAAAAATTTTGAAAATAGTTTTTATGCTTAGGAGAGTTATTGTGTTTTATACAAAACAATCATTTAAAAAATAAACTTTCTCAAATTTGAATATGAAATATGCAATGGTCTTCTAAACCACAAAATAAAATATCTTTAAATTATTTAATTTTTTTTATAATTAATAACTATTCATTTAAAATTATGAGTAAGAAAAATTGTTTGAATCCTAAAAGGTGGTTAAAGCTATATAGTAGTTCATTATTAAATAAATAATTTAAAGTTCTTTTTATAAAAATGAATCATATTTTTTTTCTCCTATTTTTAACATTTGATTTTTTTTTAAAATAAATATAGAGATCCCTTTAACACATTTTTTTTCGTCAATACCAAATTTTCTTATAATTATACTTTAAATAAATCAAGGAAAACTATTTTTTAAATGTATTTAAAAAACATAATTTTGTATTATTTCTTATTTTGCGAATTTATATTATAATCATAATTATTATCGTAGATTAGCTTCACTAGCTTTTTTTTTTTTTTTAAATAATTGATAAGATTTAATACTTTTTAAATCTAACATTTCATATTTTTATTTTATTTTATAACTCTTAATATATCGATTATTTAAATATTATTTTTGTGAGAAAAATGCAAGGGTATTTTTGTCCATATCTTTTTGGGTTAAAGAAAGCGAAGGATTGGATTTACAAAATGCAATGTTTTCGCCCCTTTTAATCAAATGATATATATATATAGGAAAATTCTACAGTACCACTTCGGTACCTACCCAAAAAACAATTTTGACTATTGGATGAAAATGGTTCAATCTGGACCGTCCAATTGGTTTATGTATTTTAAAAAAATTTAAAAATATATATAAAAAAATAACAGCAAGTTGCCGGTCACCTGATTTCCCGCTTCTATCTTGCTTAATCTTGTTTAAAGACAAAAATTTATCTGATGGGTATTACACTTGACGCCTATTTTCGGAGAGGTGAGCTATTAGTTTGATGGGCATTACAACTTTCCCGGATTTTAGAGAGTTAAGCTTCAGAAATTTGAGGGTGTGGAGATGGAATTTTCGGGTGAAATGAATATTTACAGAGAGAGTGAGCTGAGTGGGGATTTTGAAGGAGAAATCAGCAAGAAAAGAATCAGGCGGGCTTTGGCGGATCCGAAACCAATCTCCCCCTGCAAGCAACTCTACCTACTCTCCCAGAACAGGTACTTCACTCATCTTATGTTATATGGTAGTGATTGAAATGTCAAAAATTTCCGGCAATATTTCTGAGAAAGACTATATTTTTACCGAGTTTTTGGAAAATTTCCCGATATTTCCTACCAGTCCAGGCCACGCACAAACATGATATTTTGACCGATTCAAAAATATCAATAAAATTTTGGTATTTTTACCGATTTTTTTTTTGGAAATTTCCCTATATTTCCTACCGGTCCAGGCCGCGCACAAGGATACAAAATCTGTCCAATTTTTTTTAAAAAAACAAAAGATACTATTTGGTAATCTGGTCATGATTTACAAGCAAAGGTTGTGTTTTTCAACCTGGCTAAAAAATCGTGGATTTAGGGTTCATGAAATTTAAATCGAATGGCACAAAAGCAAAAAGACCCCTCAAAGAGATCCAAAAATGGGGGATGGATTTTGTTGAGAATCAAATGGGTATTGAAAAAAAAAATGATAACATGATTAGATTAGTACCTGCGAGGATTGAGAGTGGCCAGAGCTGGAGCCTTTTTAGGGATTCTTGGTCTGGAGGCTTTTTAGGGATTCTCGGCCTGGAGGGAGAGAAGGCCTTCTTTGACGCCCCAGCCCCGAGTGTGAGAGGCAGTTAAAATAGGGCATTTTAGGAATTTCTCTTTTTTATATAAATAATTAATAATTATCCATTTATATTTTGATTAAATCACTACCATTAGTAATTATCCATTTATATTTTGTTTAAATCATTACCAATAGTAATTATCCATTTATATTTTGATTAAATCTTTACCATTGAACTTTCGAATTTTATTACTGATATTTTATGAATTAAAAATAATTTAATAAGATAAATTATTAATAATTTTAATTATTTAAATACATTAATGTTAATAGAAAAAATTGTTATCACATATTTTTAATAAAATTTTAGAAATTAAATATCAAATAAAATATTTTATATAAATTAATTTTATTTTTCATTTAAAATATAATAAAATTCTAGACTTTTGAGTGTTAGAAATAATAATACAACATGGATTTGAACCTAAATCTCAAATAAAATATTTTATATAAATTGAACTTTCGAATTTTATTACCGATATTTTATGAATTAAAATTAATTTGATAAGATAAATTATTAATAATTTTAATTATTTAAATACATTAATGTTAATAGAAGAAATTGTTATCACATATTTTTAATAAAATTTTAGAAATTAAATATCAAATAAAATATTTTATATAAATTGTTATCATTTAAAATGTAATAAAATTCTAGACTTTTGAACCTTTTAGTGTTAGAAATAATAATGCAACATGGATTTGAACCTAAATCTCAAATAAAATATTTTATATAAATTAATTTTATTTTTCATTTATAATGTAATAAAATTTTAGACTTTTGAACATTTTAGTGTTAGAAATAATAATGCAACATGGATTCGAACCCAAATCTCAAATAAAGTACCTTGATATGATATAAAATACCATTTATTAGTGTTATATTGTTTATTTGAAATTATGAATGTTGACTTGTGTATAAAATAATAATAAAAATTTGAGGGACAATAAAAGACATTTTGTTTTTATAATTGTGTGTTTCTAATTAAAATTTCATTTGTTCAAATATTTAATTAAAGTATGAGTATATGTTACTCATTAAAATTAAATTAAATTCTTTTGATCAGGTGCAAAATGGTACGATTGAGGAGAACTAGGAAAGTACTAAGGGGTAGTGGACCTTGGCCGCGTTTGGATACAAGCTTGAACTACAAGAGGGACCCTAGTCATTCTACAAATGAACATGTGGATCATGTGGCTAATATGTTCAAACGTTTCGAAGAGGAATATATCTTAGAGTCAAACCGTAAAATGCATATTCTACAAATGTCATTAACAGAACCTGAGAAAAAAGTTCTTGAAAATATATGGGAATCCATTCAAGAAGGGCCTCATGGTTTCACAAATAGGTCTTTTGATAACCTAGTAGCTATTTTCAAGGAACACTGGGAAACATGCTTCGTGAAGAATGCCATCAGACGAACAACAGTGCTTTCTATTTCTCCTAACTTGCGAAATGCAAGATTTTCAAATTCTAGTAAGCATAAAAATCTTAGAGGGTTATGGTTATTGAAAACAACTTCTAGAGTTATAGAAGACACTGTGTATAATCCTAACATTGTTTCTTTTAGTTTCAAGGGAGAAGATTAGTTTTCCTTCTATTTATTACATTTTTTTTTTATGTTTTGTACATAACATGTAAATAATTTGATATGCCAGACATGACATGTATATTTATCTTGTTGATGTGGCATCTCTCACAAAAAAATTCTTTAGCTCGCATAACGTTGTTAAGTTGTATGCAAGATGATCTTATGATTGAGTATGAGGTATATCAAACTTCTCATGAAATGTGGGAAGCGTTAAAAGAAAAGTATGGTGGACTTTCAGCTACGAAGCTTAGAGGACTTGTAATGAAATTTGGAAATTACAAAATGCGACTAAACCATACAATGAAACAAGATCCTAAGGAGATGAAAAGAATGATAAAAGAGCTTAAAACATTTGGACATTATTATATTTAAAAAAATTATAAATTAATTGATATAATTTTAAAAAATGCCTTTTTGCTATGCTATGTAAAAAAGATAAGATAAAATAAAATAAAAAGATTTAAAGTAAATAAATTATTTTTATTTGATAATTTAAATTTATTTTAATTAGTTTAACTCATCGATCTAATGATTAAATAATGATTAATATTTTTAGAAAAAAACTCCATTTTGTTACAAATATTTTCAAACTCATTGTTGTCAAATTCAAAACTTAATTCTTATCGGTATGTTCACTATGTTGCAGGCTACATAGTTGCTTAATATAAGAGGAGTTTATCTTATTTTGAGCAGTCTTACTGCATCTTGACTTAGAAAGCCAAATATGTAAGATTTTATATTTGTCACTTAATTATTTGAATATAGTACATAGTTTTAATTAGTTGTAAATTACATTCATAATGTTGTGTTTTAAACAGGAGCAAACAATCATTTGAGGAGAATGATCCCCCTTCAAACCCAAAACTTCCTATGGGTTCATGGCTTTATTATTTGTAAGAATATATATACATATATAGTTAATTCATTTTGGATATTTATTCATATGTTGAAAATACAATCATTTTTATGTGATGTTTTTTGCAGTCAAGAACAAGTACTCGCAAGAAAAAAAGATAATAAGGAATTGATAATAAATAATGATGTAAGAAAAGAAATGAATATTTGCATAATATGTTTTTTAGTCAACTTTTATACTCTATATGATAACTAACTAATTTAATATTACAGTTGCGAAAAGAGATTGGGAAAAAGTGGCAATCCCTTTCAAATGGAGAAAAAAAAGAGTTCTTAGAGAAGTCTAAAAAATGCCCTCATGAATATATAAAACAAAAGGGTCGAAACTCAAAAAATGCATCAAAGGTAAGAAATTCAAAATTTATGTTTTTAAATTATGATAATATTTTCTTTCAATTTAAAATATATATGCTTATGTATATTTATGACTTCCAGTCATATTTTCACATGCGTTGTTCGCTTGATCGGGTGTATAAACTACTTCAACACTTGCAACCTAATCAAAAGGCCGTCATACAAGAAATAGGGTTTGGAGGTATTTTAGGATTGCGATGTACTAAACTTGATCATAGTTTATGTCATTGGTTGGTAGAGAATTTTGACACTCTTTCATGCACATTAAGTGTGCATAACACTTCCATTAAATTATCCCCAATGGATGTTGAGTTAATTTTGGGCTTGAAGGCTAAGGGAGTGGAGGTAGATATAGAGAGATGCACAAGTAAACGGAATGGTTTATACAACATGTATTGTGATGGGAAGGGAAAATTGTCATTGTTGATGTTAGAAAACCAAATACGGCAAGAAAAGAAATGTGGGGATGAATTTAAAGTTCGTTTTGTATTATTTATTTTGGGTGCCTTGTTATGTCCAACGATGAAAGTTAGTGTCAAGTCTTCCTTCCTCCATCTCCTTCAAGACACCACATCAATAAAGAAGATAAATTGGGCTCAAATAGTATTCTTCTTCCTTGTACGAGGCATAAACGACTTTAAATCCAAGAAACGAAGTAGTGGGATTTCTGGATGTTTATTTTTTCTAATGGTAATACACTTTTAAAAAAGTTGATATATTATGATATTTTTAACAATAATAGATTTGTGATATATTCAACTCTATAATTATTTTGGAATTTATTTCTTGCAGATTTTCTACCTAGACCACATTTCCACAAAGAAGGGTATGAACTTACGTCTTAATGCATATAGCCCTCGTATAAATGAATGGGGAGATGATGAGGTTTCTAGGATGAAACGTAAAATCAAAACACTTGGAGGTTATGATGATCCAAAGGTAAGATACATTTACTAACTGAAAAACTTATTTGTTTATGTGATGTTGCAATTATAATAAAGTTTATGGATAAATTATAGGTCACGATATGGATTATAAAAATTGGGCAAAGTGTGGATATAGAGCAAAATAATGGTGCGGAAAATGAAAATGATGAAAAAATGAAGGTGGTTGAGAAAGATGAGAGAATAAGTGATCATAAAGATAATGATATGAGAAATGTAGAAGATGGTGATAACAAGATGCAAAAGTTCATGAACAACAAGAAGAAGGGCATAAGGTACTTTTTCATACTATATTTATATACATTAGTTTATTCATCTCAAACTTTTTTTTCATGATATTGGAAATTTTTATTTGTTACTAGGTTGAAGAAAAAAGTTTGATGGGTATGGAGGAAGCTTTTGAGAAGTTGAAAAAATTTGTGCTACAAACAAATGTTTCTAATATGGATGAAAGTTGTAAAGAATCAACTTTTAGAGAATTTGAAGAAAAATATATGGAATTGAAACGTTTGTTTTTTCCTATGAGCAATGTTGTCATAGAAGAGAGATTGAGTGAGAATGACTCATGTGGTGACATGGAGTTACATGTTTCTCCCATTGTCAACAATCAATGTCAAGATGAAAAGGTATTTGCATATTATGAAGACCTAGTTTTTTACAAAGTTCTATATATACATATATATATATACTAATGTTCAAATATATGATAGGTTAATGTTGATGTTCCATATGTTGAAAAACAAGAAGAACAACTAAGTTCATTGGTGGTGCTCCCACGTCAATTGAAGAAAACACGATCAACAATGGAACGCAAGCCTAGTAAATTCAAGGTGTCACCCTACATTCATCAATCCAATAAGATGCCAAAGCCTAAGATTCCCAAGCATAGTTGTTGGATCACAAAAGGTATTAGAGGTAATATGTTACTTCATTGATGTAGTATTTTTTAAATACTTAATAATATAGTGAACGATAACTAATGTTTGTTAGAGATGTTTTCAATATAGATAATCCCCATGTCCATTTTGCCGAACGTGGAGGATTCACATTCCTTGAGTACACTTGAGTATCTAGTTGTTACTTATGTGTTTGATGTTTCATTGGACAAAAGGTGTGTAAACCAATTATTTTGACTATAGTTTATGTATGTCATGTTTTAAAAGTTATACTTATTAAATATCTTATATTTTGCAGTGAACTTCTTGTTAATTTTCAATATGAGCATGCAAGTCGAGCAGACTTCTTGACTTTAGGGCCTAGACAAGAATTACTCGATGTGGTGAGTAATACAAGGATAAACCCAATTCTTATTAATTCTATTACATAATTAACATTGTTAACTTTTTTGTGTTTCATTTTTAGATCATAAATGTATTTGCATGCAAACTTAATAGTTTTGAGAACAAATTCAAAGGAATACGGCTTACCAGATGCTACTTACCCACCACATTTGCGGTATGTTCATCCATTATATTTCTTATTAAAGAAAAAAAATAAACCTAATAAATATTGTGATATATATATGTTTTTTTTTTTTTTTTGCATAGCAAATAATCTTACATGGTGGTAGAAAGTTGGCAACTGCTACCAAGATGTTCACACATATTATCAAACACATGGATGAAATGAATGATTGCAATAAGGTACATATTTGAAGTTGGATTCATAGCATAGTTGTAAATAATTATCAATGCTAAAATGTGTGTTTTGTTTAGATATACATCCCGATGCACGATACATGTCCGGATCATTGGTATTTGTGTGTTATAAATCTTCATCAACATAATATTCATATAATGGATTCATTACCATCAATAGAAAGGGATGACATGCGAACTTCATCTGTGAGAACTGTGGTATGTCTTATATTTTAATGAATTTTATCACTTTTTAATGTTAGTTGTTAAATAGCATGTTTTATTTTGCTAAAAGATATAACGATATGAATATTAGGTTGAAGAGTGTGCACATTTTTTTAATCTCAATGGGCATCTAAAGAATTTATCAAGTGTTCCCATTGAAAAACCTACATGGGTAGATGTGCAAGCCAATGGGTAAGCAAGCATAATTGTTTCTTCAAATATAATGTGTTCAAGATAATATTTCTATGTACTAACTAGATAAATGTTTACTCATTTTATTTGTTAGGTGGGATTGTGGAGTCCATGTCATTAATCATATGCGAAGATCCGATTTCATGGACTCAAGTTCAACCCCTTCCCATTGGGACTCTATAGCTATAAGACACAAATTGGCAATCGAATTACTTCTTGATGATGAAAATAGTGAGAAAGCTATAATATTAGATAAAGTTCAAAATCATGCAAAAATAAAGAGAAGAAGAGTATAGAATACAATCAAGAGTTGATTTTTTTTTTTGTACATAATTTTTTGCATTGTAGTACAACTCATTGGTTATGATATGTAGAACTTGCTCCCGAAATTCCGGATGTAAAGTGGTTCATGGTGACCTACATTGAAAATATTTACAGTTATACATAATATTTTGAAAGAAAATCCATATGATTAAATACTAAATGTTAAGGAACTTCTGTCAATATATAGATATATGATATGTGGTGTAAATAATTTATTCTATGACTCTTACTTGGTTTGTGAAGTAATTTGGTGGATGTAACCCAAGCCATGAATCATTTAAGCTTATTTTTGGACCATTCAGAAATATGCCAAGTGTTGTCTGTAATATGATTTAATTTTTCAATTACTCTAATAAGTAATATTTTTCACATCATAATAAAAATTACTTAAAAAATGTTAAACTTACATTTTGAGAAAATTCATTTGTCCCGTGTCTTGATCCACCTTCCATGTTGTGATTTAGTAATGAAGGCATGTCCTCCTGTATTAATATAAAGAATTCAATTTTTTATTTCAACCAATTTAACCAAATAAAAATAACTATAAAGTGAATAATTAATGAATTTAGTGAATGTGTGTTTGAACATACCATATCTTCAATTGAATCTTCAATGTTGATAAATGCATTGTGAGTGTTGACGAACTCTAGGCATTTTAGAATAGTGTGTCCTACTTTCTTACATTTCCCACAATGCCTTGGTTTCTTAAATTTGTCTTTTAAGTTACCTGGATTACCTTTCGTCTTCACAATGATAGGATCTCGAACATGGTGTTTTGTAGCTTTCAAATCTTCTCGTTCACTTTCTTCCACTTAATTTTTACAAAGTTCTTCCATTTGACAAGTGAGTCTTTGTATTTCACATCTAGCCTCTTTAAAAGCTTTTTCCGATTGAGATGCGAAATAAGACATCCGTGAGCACATAGAGCTGAGTGCACCATATCGTATGATGTTAGTCGAATCACCTTGACTTTCATTGTCATGATGAACTTGGACCGTTTCCTTTGCTAACTTAGACCACCTTTTCATAATACAAGTCTCAGGTATTTCTTCAAGGTGTTCTATCTTCATTACAACAATCATGTGGGGACATGGAAAACCAACTGACTCAAACATCATACAAGTACATTTCATAGACCGATCACTATTACCATAACATACTTTCCAAATCTTGTCAGGGCTTCTAAACTTGGTCAATGTATGGACACGATAACCTCCATGATTTTCTGTACTGACAGGGAAAAACAATTCTTTTTTTCATCTCATCCCTAAATTTTAGAAAATATTGCCTTGTGAAAACAGTCCCTGCATATTTCTCAAGTGCATAGAGTTTGGTTGTTAGAACAGCTGAAGAATGGTGTGTCTCAAACTCTGCCTTTGCCTCATTATGACGAATACGTGAGAGTGCTCTATCAAAATGCTTGATAAACTCAAACAGCTTCAAACGAGTTTTAAGGAAACGATTCAAGTATGCATTCATGCTCTCACACCTTTGTGTGCTTTTCATACCAGCAAAGAAATGTCCCCTTAAATAAGCCTCTGCTCATCTAGAACGCTTAGCATATATATCTGTCACCCACTTATGTTCATGAAGATTAAACATTTCCAACATGTCATTCCACGCACATTCAAATTCTTCAACGGTGCCTTCCATGAACATGCACTTAGAAAAATGATTAGTAAAATCTTTGACATGGACATTAGTGAATGCATTGCGTTGAATATGCCAAACACATAATCGATGACAAGAGTCTGGAAATATCCTCTTGATGGCTTTACGCATTGCTTTATCCCCATCAGTAATAACAGAAATAGGCTTCTTGTTATTCATTGCGTCCAAAAAAGTCTCCAAGACCCAAGTATAAGTGCTAACACTCTCATCTACCAATAATGCACATCCAAACACTATAGTTTGATGGTGATGGTTAATGCCAACTAGTATGACCAACGGTTTTTTATAAGCATTAGTCCGATAAGTTGTATCAAATGCTAACACATCTCCAAAACAACTGTAATCCAATTTACTAGTAGAATCTGCCCAAAACAGGTTTGCTAGATGGTTGTCTTCATCAACATTGTACTTGTAATAAAATGATGGATCCATTTTAGACTTTCCACACAAATAAGCCAAAGCACCCTCTGCATCACCATCTCTTAGATGAACTCTACGATCAACATCAACATGGTTATATAGATCTTTTTTTGTGAAGCCAACATTGTTATATCCACCTGATTGTTGCACCATGTAATCCATAATTTGGCTAGTTCCTATGCCAACACCTCGCATTGCATTCAATTGAGCTTTATCTGCATTTTTAATGACCCTATGGGATCGAAGGAATTGGACATTTTTTTGTTCCACCAAAGGATGATTATGATTAGCCATAAACTCTTTCACAACCCACTTATTCGTTTGTTTGTTAAACCCAATCTGAAATGTTGCCTCGCAACCAACTCGAGTTACTGCCTTAGGTTCTCGTTTTCGATTTTCGTTCTCTAAACACACTCTATGTCGATATCCTTCTTTCGAACAAACCCACTTACGAGATACTATATTTTGATTTTTATCTCGTTTCACATCATCCTTTCTAACACTAAATTTGGTAACTTTAGCAAATAAATTATAAAATTCTTCTGCCTCCTCTACTGAGCTAAACTCCATCTTCCATACATCTTCAACAGTTAAATCATTAAAAATCTTGTCAGAAACTAGAATGGCCTCTTCATCATACTCATTTTTAACAATGCTATCATGTTGGTAATCAAAGTCTTCATCGTTCAAATCAATGATAAATTCCTTTCCTTTGCCTTTGTCCATCGTATCTATGAAGAAACTGAAATATAAAAGATAAAGTAGTTAGAAAATTACATTATCTAGTTCGTATCCTCTCTTAGAAATTTCGTACCCGGTCTTAGAAAGTTCGTACCCTCCCTTAGAAAGTTCGTACCCCCCCTTAGAAAGTTCGTATCCTCGCTTAGAAAGTTCGTACCCTCCCTTAGAAAGTTCGTACCCTCCCTTAGAAAGTTAGTACCCTCCCTTAGAAAGTTCGTACCCTCTCTTAGAAAGTTCGTACCCTCCATTAGAAAGTTCGTACCCTCCCTTAGAAAGTTCGTATATTCCCTTAGAAAGTTCGTACCCTCCCTTAGAAAGTTCGTACCCTCCCTTAGAAAGTTCGTACCCCCCCTTAGAAAGTTCGTACCCCTCCCTTAGAAAGTTCGTACCCTTCCTTAGAAAGTTCGTACCCACCCTTAGAAAGTTCGTACCATCCCTTAGAAAGTTCGTACCCACCCTTAGAAAGTTCGTACCCACCCTTAGAAAGTTCGTACCCTCCCTTAGAAACTTCGTACCATTCCTTAGAAAGTTCGTACCCATCATTAGAAAGTTCGTACCCTCCCTTTAGAAAGTCCGTACCATCCCTTAGAAAGTCCGTACCCTCTCTTAGAAAGTCCGTACCCACCCTTAGAAAGTTTGTACCCTCCCTTAGAAAGTTCGTACATTCCCTTAGAAAGTTCGTACCCACCCTTAGAAAGTTCGTACCCACCCTTAGAAAGTTCGTACCCACCCTTAGAAAATTCGTACCCTCTCTTAGAAAGTTCGTACCCGGTTTTAGAAAGTTCGTACCATCCATTAGAAAGTTCGTACCCACCCTTAGAAAGTTCGTACCCTCTCTTACAAAATATTGATGACAATTTCATAACAAATTACTAAATGCTCTCAATTTGATTAAAAATAACTCAGAAAAAATTAAAAAATCTAGATATTATAAATCATTACATATTTAAATGTCATTTCTACTTACAATAGTTATATGTAAATGGAAAAAAAATAAAATAAAATGTTACCTTTTAACACTTGTAATCACTTGACATCCTTCAAGACATATAAAGTTTCATCTTCAAATTTAATCTGTGAACAAAAAAAAAATTATGTAAAAATATTAATAACAATTTGATAACAAAATTTTATAATAAACTCATAAAAAATTCTAAAATTGTTATTTATCATCACATTTCTTCCTACAACAATTATATTTGGATAAAAAAAATATCAAATATTACCTTTGACACTTGTAATCACTTGAAATCCTTCATCTTCTTCATATAATACAAATTTTAAATTTTCTCTCTTAAAAAGTTTTGAACTTGATCTTGAAATTTGATTCATCAAAATACATCTTACATATTTTGTAATTTGGTAGTTGAAATTATTTAATTTTCATATTAAATTACTAACCTTTTTTTTATATATGAATAATGAGAGTATAAGAGTAGTAGGTAAGATTTTTGTTTTTTAGATAGAGTTAGGTAATGCATTAAATAACAAATTATATTTGATATTTAATAATAAATTATAAAAAATTGTAATATTTAGATATATATAAAATGCATGTGATTATTTCTCATCAATAAGTCATCTTTACCGGTTTGATAAGTTTTTATAAATTTTTTAATGATATGTCATATTTTTATTGGGGTCAAATGTGTTAGGTACCCAAAATGAAGAGTGAGTACCATAGAACAACCCTATATATATATATATATATATATATTTTAAAGTTATGAAACGCGCCATAACTTGGGAAGCATCCATGGAAACTCAGAGAGAGGTTTTGAGGAGATAGTAGAAGGAGACGAAAGATGGGAGTGATAGAGGAGGGGAGTATATCGGGATATATACCCAGCAATGAAGCTTTTTCTGTTCACTATCCGGCTTACCCTTCCTCCACAGCTCGCGCCATTGAAACCCTAGGTGGAACTCAAGCTATCCGTAAGGTACTCCCGTAGTCTCTCTGTCTTTCCACTTTTGTATTGATTTTTGCTGTAAATTCTTACGGTTATGACAATAATCACCTTCCAAAATTGTATCGTTTTGAATTGATAATTCATCTTCATAGAATATTGTGGTTGAGACTTCTGAGTTGGGAATCGCATTGTGGATGTCATGGGTTTGTTTCTACTGTTATGGCTTTCTTTTGCCGTCAGAAGTGGAGTTGACTTGATTTTCTAGGTTTTTGTGAAGGAGGCACAGTAGGCCCAAGTGGCAACCCCTCCCTATTTTACTTTTCCTTTTTGAACACTTCTATTCTTGAAATTTTGAATCGATATGTTGAAAATTTTGTAATTCTTAAAATTTTTAATTGTATGTTGAAACTTTTATAATTTTATTATTATCGAATGCTTCTTTGGAATCTTATTTATTTATTTATTTTATTGGTTGGATTAGATTTTGAATCATATTTTATAAAATTAATATGGATGTTAGGTCATGTTTTACTTCACTAAGGCATACACTTTATGTTGTGCCTTGTGCCTAAGCTGTACGAGACTTTTGTGCCTTATGTGTGCCTAGCACCTTTTAAACCTATGGGAAGAGGACAGGGAGACCATTCCTCTGAGGCATTGTTTATTTTGGTGATTTGAGGAAAGATAATTAGTTTTGAATTTGATGCTCACTTATTCTCGAGAATTCCCTTGACCCACTTGCTTAGGATTGTGAAATTGAACACTCTTGTGCTGCTGCAGAAGCTTTAGTTTAGTTTTGCTTTTTTGGTCTCTGTTTATGCATATACAAGGTTAGCTTGTGTGCATGTGTGTTTTTCCACTCTATAGCAGCTAAATAGCATGGCTGAGGAACATTTTTGGGGCTAATGACAGTAAGTGAAGTTAAAATTATTGCCTTGGAATGTAAGAGGGGCTAATGACAGTAATAAGACGAAGATTATTAAGGCTTTAATTAGGGCTAGTGGACCTGGTTTGTCTGCAGGAGACTAAAATATAGGAGATGTCTATTGGGGTGGTGTGGGGAGATTTTTAGAGTGTGGAGTAGTGAATGTGAGGGGTGCAACTGGTGGGGTGGTTGTTTTTTGGGATAACAAAGTGTTAGCGTTGGTTGGCATGGAGTTAGGCCAATTTTCGATTTCTTGTCTTTTTAAAACTTGTGAGAATGGTTTTATGTGGATCTTTATGGGGGTTTACACTCCTACCTTGAAGAGAAGCAAAGAATTTTTCTGGAAGGAGTTGGGAGCCATTCGTGGGTTGTGGAATGACCCTTGGTGCGTTGGAGGTGACTTCAATGTGACTAGATTCCCTAGCGAGCATAGTAGAGGAGGGAGGATGGCTTCAACTATGAGAAGGTTCTTGGAGGTGATTGATGACCTGGAATTGAGAGACCTTCCCTTGCAGAGGGGTCTGTTTACCTAGAATGGTGGGTTGAATGGACAATCCATGTCAAGATTGGATCGTTTTTTGGTTTCCCAGGATTGGGAGGGCCATTTCAATGGGGTAGTGCAAAACACTCTTCCTAGACTAATGTCTAATCACTTTCCCATTTTCTTAGATGGGGGAGGGGTGAGGAGTGGTCCAATCTCTTTTCGTTTTGAGAATATGTGGTTAAAGGAGGAGTAGTTCAAGGATTTGATGAAAGGTTGGTGGTAGGGGTTTAATTTCAACGACTCCTTTTGTTTCATTATGGCAGCTAAGTTGAAGGCTCTAAAAGCAATTTGAAAATCTGGAACAAGGAAGTGTTCGGGAAGGTGGGGGTAAAAAGGAGTTTGGTGTTACAACAAGAAAATTTTTGGGATGATCAGGAGAAGTCTAGAGTTTTATCGGTGGAAGAGGTGGAGGCTAGAAAGGAGGCAAAGGAGGAATTCAAGAAATGGGTCCTCATGGAGGAAATCTCTTGGAGACAAAAATCTAGAGAAGTGTGGCTGAGGGAAGGTGATAGGAACATTGGCTTTTTCCATAGAATGACTAACTATCACAGAAGGAGGAATTGTTTGACCAAGATAAAAATTAATGGAACCTGGTTATTTGAAGAGCATGAGATCCAAGGGGGTGTGGTTAGTGATTTCCAGAACCCATTGACTGAACTTGGTGATTGTTGTCCAAGTTTGAATGGGCTAGTGTTTGAAAGAATTGAAGGTGAGGATGTTGTTAGGTTGGAGGAGGCTTTCTCCGTCAAAGAGGTAGTCTCTGCTCTCTTTGATTTGAGTGGGAACAAGCTTTGGGGCCGGATGGATACTCCTTAGCATTCTAGCAGTCTAGTTAGGAGTTTGTAAAGGAGGAAGTGATGAGTTTTTTCCGAGAATTTCACCAGCATGGAAGGTTTGTAAGGAACCTAAATACTACTTTCCTAGTTTTGGTCCCAAAAAAAGGAGGGGTTGAAGACCTGAGAGACTTTAGATCTATTAGTTTGGTGGAAGGACTGTACAAGCTCTTAGGAAAGGTTAACGTTAGCTAATAAGTTAAAGAAGGTGGTGTCTTCGTCCCAAAATGCTTTCGTCGAGGGAAGACAAATCCTTGATGCTGCGTTGATCACTAATGAGGCTATAGATTCTTTGCTAAAAAGCAATGAGAGCGGAGTGTTGTGCAAGCTTGATATAGTGAAGGCATATGATCATTTAAATTGGGATTTTATGCTCCAAGTAATGCAAAAAACGGGGTTCGAAGAGAAATGGCCAGGTTGGATAAAGTGGTGCATTTCTATTGCGATGTTCTTGATTTTGATTAATGGCACTCCATCAGGGTTCTTTCACAACTCTAGGGTTTTGAGGCAAGGGGATCCTCTTTCGCCCTATCTTTTTGTGATTGGGATGGAAGCTTTAAACTGCCTCATCAAGGGAGCAGTGAGTGGGGAATTTTTGATAGGTTGTAGGGTTAAGGATGTCAAAATATTGTGTGAATGACCGAATACCTTGGCCTTGAGTTTTGTATATTATATATAGACTTTACAAGGATGCTTTACATGGAAAGCAAATAAAAGCAAATAAATTCCAACATGATTCTAGCCCTATACATGTAAACTATAATCTGTCAAATAATATATGCTAACTGTACAGAATAATAAATGGAGAAATAAGGAAACAATTGTGGGCTAAAATAAGGAAAGAAGGGTGGGCTAAATTAAGGAAAGAAGGGTGGACAGCTTGTGGGCTAAAATAAGGAAGGAAGTGTGGACAGCTTGTGGGCTAAAATAAGGAAAGAAGGGACAGCAAAGCTGTCCTTTGACAGCCCCCCTCAAATTGATGCAGGTTGATCAACAAGCATCAATTTGCTACTTAGCAAGCAATGTCGATGACGAGGGAGAGCCTTGGTGAAGATATCAGCAATTTGTAAGTCAGTGGAAATATGTGGAAGAGTGATAACACGAGCTTAGCCTAAAGTGGCAGAGGCTGCTAAGGAGGAAGAGGCACCCAAGCCAAAGCCAAAGAACCCTCTTGATCTGTTGCCTCCAAGTAAGATGGTATTGGATGACTGGAAGAGGTTTTTCATTGTTTTCGAGAAGTCTAGGGTTAGGGAGAGAGAGAGAGAGAGAGAGAGAGAGAGAGAGAGAGAGAGATCGATTAGGGTTTGAGAGATGCCGAAGAACAAGGGTAAGGGAGGTAAGAACAGGAAGAGAGGGAAGAACGAAGCAGATGATGAGAAGCAGGAGCTTGTCTTCAAAGAAGACGGCCAAGAATACGCCCAGGTCCTCCGCATGCTCGGCAACGGCCGTTGCGAAGCCATGTGCATCGATGGAACCAAACGCCTTTGCCATATCCGCGGGAAGATGCACAAGAAGGTCTGGATCGCCGCAGGTGATATTATCCTCGTCAGTCTCCATGACTACCAGGATGACAAGGCTGACGTCATCCTCAAGTACATGCCCGACGAGGCTCGCCTTCTGAAGGCCTACGGCGAGCTTCCGGAGAACACTAGGCTCAATGAGGGTATTGCAGGCGGCCTTGACGAGAAAGTTCCTGGCGCTATATATGTAGAGACTCTTCTTAACCAAGTAAACGCGTCAAAGGACAGCTTTGCTGTCCCTTCTTTCCTTATTTTAGCCCACAAGCTGTCCACACTTCCTTCCTTATTTTAGCCCACAAGCTGTCCACCCTTCTTTTTGCAATAAGAACAAAACTTCTTAGGGCAAGTGGCAGCAATATGCCCATATTCCTTGCAGCAAAAACACTGCAAGTTTTTAGAATGCATAGGTGGTCCGCGTCCTTGGGCAGCATAAGCTACAGTTGCCTTCCCGGAACTGCCATGAGATTGCTCCAAAATAGCTTGAGTACTAAGGCGTTGCTCTTCGCGAAGTAACTCACCAAAACAAATATCAAGAGAGGGAACAGGAGATCTATTCAGTAAAGAGGAGCGGACAGATTCATATTCCGGACGTAGTTTCATAAGAAACTGATCACGCCGGGTAGTCGCGTGAATAGTCTGAATAGTTGAGAGAGCGGCAATAGGAACATCCGTTGTAACCAAATCAGCATATTCATGCCAAAGAGTCAGAAATGCCGAGTAGTAGTCCTGGATGGAAAGACTACCATGTTGAAACATGGCAATCGCATGTTCTAATTGAAAACGACGAGCATCGTTATCCTGATGATAAACTTTCTTCAAATAAGCCCACATAGATTGAGCGGAGCGATGGGGCCGCAAGTGGGTGCCAATATGAGGCTCCACTGAACCAAGAAGCCAAGACATGATGCGTGCATCAAGCACAGCCTATGAAGGAGAAAACCCAACATCCTGAGATTTTTCAAAAGTGGATGGTTTTTCAACATCCGTGCCATCAATATGACCCCAAAGGTCTTTTCCCTTGAGAAAAAGTTCAAACTGAAATGCCCAGGTAGAATAATTTGTGCCTGTAAACTTAACACACAGAGGTGCGGAATCCATAGAAAATAAATAGAACCCGAGACAAAAGGATTGACCAAAAAAAAATCCCAGAAGAAAACTGACCCACAACGTGATCAACACAGACTTGACCGAAAGACACGAGAGGCACTTCCGAAACCGAAAAGACAGAAAAGAATTTGAGGGAAGAAAAATTAGCAACCTTGCTCTGATACCATGTCAAAATATTGTGTGAATGACCGAATACCTTGGCCTTGAGTTTTGTATATTATATATAGACTTTACAAGGATGCTTTACATGGAAAGCAAATAAAAGCAAATAAATTCCAACATGATTCTAGCCCTATACATGTAAACTATAATCTGTCAAATAATATATGCTAACTGTACAGAATAATAAATGGAGAAATAAGGAAACAATTGTGGGGTAAAATAAGGAAAGAAGGGTGGACTAAATTAAGGAAAGAAGGGTGGACAGCTTGTGGGCTAAAATAAGGAAGGAAGTGTGGACAGCTTGTGGGCTAAAATAAGGAAAGAAGGGACAGCAAAGCTGTCCTTTGACAAAGGAGAGGGGTGGTGATGGGGCTCAAATTACCCATTTGCTATATGTTGATGATACGTTGGTTTTTTGTGAGCTTCATAGGACTAGTCAGCTTACTTGAGCTGGTTGTTAATGTGGTTTGAAGCCATCTCTGGTTTGAGAATTAATTTGGACAAAATTGAGATTTTACCGGTGGGGAGAGTGGAGAATTTGGAGGAGTTGGCCCTTGAGCTTGGGTGCAAGGTGGGGGCGCTTCCTTCCTCTTATTTAAGGCTTCCCTTGGCTGCTTTGCACAAATATGTGGTGGTTTGGGATGAGGTAGAGGAGAGGTTTTGGAAGATATTAGCCATGTGGAAGAGGCAATTTATTTTTAAAGGAGAGAAACTCACTCTCATTCGGAGCACTTTGTCTAGCATGCCCATTTACTTCATGTCTCTTTTGCGTATGCCTAGAGTGGTTAGATCGAGACTAGAGGAAATTCAAAGGGACTTCATTTGGGGTGGGGGGGCTTTGGAGTGGAAGACTCATCTTGTTAAGTGGGCGGTTGTTTGCTCAGATGAAAGTAAGGGTGGTTTGGGTGGTAGATAAATAGTGCCCTCTTGTGTAAATGGAGTTGGAGCTTCGTGGAAGAAAGTGAGACTCTTTGGAAACAAATTATTAGTAGGAAGTTTGGGTAGATGAAGGGGGGTGGTATACTCGTGAAGTGAGAGAGGGGTTTGGAGTGGGGTTGTGGAAAGAGATTAGGAAGGAAGGTTCTTTGTTGAGTAACAACATTGTGTTTTTCTGTGGGTAATGGTAGAAGACTGAGATTTTGGAAGGATAAATGGTGTGAAGATGGGGCCTTGTGTGATTCTTTCCCATCTTTGTATGCTTTGATGGCATAAAAAAAGGCGTCGGTGGTTCAGGTTTGGGACTTTGCGGTTGAAAAGGGGAGTTGAAATCTTTGTTTCTCTAGGCCTTTCAATGATTGGGAGGTGGACTTGGTGGAATAGCTCCTCTTGACAATTCAAGGGAAGAGGGTAAGTGCAGATTTGGAGGATAGGGTGTTATGGAAAAAGACGAAAGATGAGATTTTTTCTATTAAGTCCCTATATAGTGCAGTGGAGCCTGGAAATGCAATCCTATTTTCAAGGAGAATCATTTGGAGCCCTTATGTTCTTCCCAAAATGGGCCTTTTTTTTTTGCATGGGAAGCATTGTGAGGTAAAGTCTTAATGTTGGATCAGCTAAAGAGGAGGGGGTGGCCCCTAGCTAATAGATGTTTTCTTTGTCTTGCTGAAGAAGAGTTTATTAATTACATTTTAATCAATTGCATGAAGACTAGGATTTTGTGGGAGTTATTATTTGCTCTTTTTGGTGTGATATGGGTTCTTCCATTCTCGGTTAAAGAGACTTTCCTTGGTTGGCATGCGTTTTTCGTGGGCAAGAAGCGTAGATAGGCTCGGATGTTGGCTCCTTTATGCCTTTTTTGGATGGTGTGGAAGGAAAGGAACAGGATAACCTTTGACAATGAAGAGCTTTCGATTCATAGGATGAAGAATTCTTTTGTTTGTAGTGTTTGGTCTTGGACTAAGTTGTATATAGATGAAAGACCTTTACCTTTAATCAATTTTTTTGATTGGTTGGGTTCTAGGTGAGGGCGAGTGAGGTTTTTTGTATCCTCTCTTCTTTTTTGTTTTTGCCTTTTAGCACTGCTGTATGCTTTGGGTTAGCCTTTGGGTGGCCTTTTTCTTCATTTATAAAATTTACTTGTGCTTTTACCTACCAAAAAAAATAAAAAATAAAATTTAGGGCATGACATGTGCTTTGATGTCTTCACAGCTAGATGCATAGTTGAGGCGCTTTGATATGCTGGGCATGGTTTATAATGAGGGACAGTGTCTGTGAAATAATCTTTTAAAAAATTAGCGATGCTGAAATTAAATATTTGAATGTTTATAGTAGAGAAAGTACATGAGATAGGTGATGGATAGCTTGGACTATTTCCATTCAAAGCTCAGTCAGTAGAGCACTGAACTTCTCTTTGTGTGGTGTTCTACCCATGGATGTGAGTGAAATACATCTTATTTAGTTTCATGTATGCTTTTTATGAACTTAGGCACTTGGGTGTTTAGATCTTCTATTCAATCCCAATAGTTGCATTCCAAACCCTTTTTATTACACCATCACCATGTTCTTGCTGTAGTTCAATGTCTGCTAAAATCTTAAGCAACTCTTTCAGCCAGTTTTTCTCAACTTTGTCCTGCCCTGATCTGTAGGCTCGGAGCTCTCAATCAAACAAGTTGGAGCTCCATTTCCGGCCTGAGGACCCATATTCACATCCTGCATTTGGGGAGCTTCAGCCCTGTAATAATTTGCTGTTGAGAATATCCAAAAAGAAATCTACTGATGGCCAAAGTGCTGAAGTTTCCAGCAAGGTATCAAAATGTCCACCAACTGACTCCACTAATCCTAAGCAAAAAATTTGTGGTTCTGAATCAGTAGGAAGTGAGCAGCATGGCAGTCAACCTGAAGGTGAATCAGTTGCTACTGGAGAAGAAGTTGAAGCACAAATATCTGGAGAAGTGCCGATAAGACTTTGTGCCGATATTATTGCTCGGGTGTCAGAGGCTTATCATTTTAATGGTTAGAATGGATCTTCTGTGACCATTTGCCTATCATGGTTGATCTTTTATTCCTTCTTTTCTGACTGGCATTTACTGTTTTCATTTTGTTTGTGTCTTTTGGTTTTGTTTTTAAAATTCCTGAAGGAATGGTGGACTACCAGCATGTTCTTCCTGTTCATGCTGATGTTGCAAGAAGAAAAAAGAGAAACTGGGCTGAAGTGGAGCCACACCTCGGTGAAGCCTTATCTTCCATGTTTTCAAAACTTTGAATAAATCTAAACTGTTTATTCTTTTTTTAATGAAATAAATAAATAATTTATTTATGCTATTGTGCAGAGAAGGGTGACCTTGTGGATGTGGATCAAGAGGATTTGATGATACTATTGCCTCCACTTTTTTCACCCAAGGATGTGCCAGAGAAATTAGTGTAAGATGCCTTGGCTTTTCCTACTTGCTTTACTCAACACTTCCTTCTATGATTTTGCCTATACCATAAATGAAGTCAACACCCATTTTTCTCTTCTTGATGTCTCCATTCAGTGTTCATGTGTCTGTTTATCTGTACCATATTCTATACCATTAAGGGTACTCCATTTTCCCTCTACTTGGCATCCATCATTTCCTCTTTTGTTTGTGTTGATTAATTCAATTTGAAAATATTCCCAAAATAACCCTCTGTTTTTCCATTTTTATGGACTGAATTCTACATTTGTGAAGGGCAAAGTAGTCAAGTAATAAAGGAAGAGGAACACCCTACCTCTCTCAATTTCTTGCTTCACATATTCTTTCCAATTTTTAATGGTGTGCATACATATAATTCTAATGTACCTCTATCTCCAGTAATAAGAAAGTTACCAAAGCGCACCTCCTTCTCACCTCTCTCCAAGAAAATACTATCTTAGAAGCATTTGCTATTTATGTTAATAGTTTAGGATATAAGCTTCACATTCGAGTTGGATAAAGAAAATTTTCTTTTAAAAAGGTGCAATTAATTAAATATTTCAAATTTAAAACACAGTAAAGTTTAAGTAATGTTTAGGTTTGAGCCTTTTGGCTTCTTTTGTATACTTCCTGTATACTTTGAGGGCACTGTTTTTTTTGGTGTCTCATTTTTTCTTTATATACGACCATAGTTTTAAAAGACTCAAGGCGCACCAAGGTGCAAAGTAGTCCTGGAGCCTAAGGCGCAGGCTTTAGTGAAGTGAGGCGCACCTTAATTTACATATATTTCTCCTTTATTTTTCCTCTATTTTTCCTCCTCTTCTTCGTCTTCTTCACTTCTCCACTACACGGCTGAGGTTAGGGCAAAATTTGGGAGAGTTGTTGGGTTGAAAACAACTAGAAAAGGGGGTTGGAAGGCGTCGTTTTGGCCTGTTTTTTATTTTAAAGGAACAAGCTCCAAAACGGTGTTGTTTTGGCCTGTTCTTTTTAAAATAAAAGGGCCAAAACAACGTCGTTTTGGACCCTGCTCTTTTAAAAGAACAGGGACCAAACGACGTCATTTTGGTCCCAAAAAATTAAAAAAGAAATTAGGGCTTCTCTTTGCCCTTTGCAACCCGATGTCGAAGAAGAAGAGAAAGAGAAGAAGAAGAAGAAGGAGAAGGAGAAGAAGGAGAAGGAGAAGGAGAAGAAGGAGGTAGGGGATCGAGGCGCACCTGTGGACCGCGTCGTGCCTAAGCGGCGCCTTTGTGAAGGGGCGTCGCGCCGCCCAGAACCTAGGCGCGCCTTTCACAACTATGTATACAACTTTTCTTTACCTATATATAAAAAAAAGTTTTAAGTAATATTTAAGGCAAAAGAGAAAAGTATGAGCCATTAATATATGCTTATAAACGGTGACAACTAACGATGAAGGTTATCGTGGAAAGGAAGACCTTCTTGGTTAAGTTGGAAGGCGAGCAAGGAGGAACTTGGTGTTCGATCACAGAGCACAGTAGAGGCTCTGATTTCGTCTTAGGTTTTGAAAAGGAAGCAGTTGGGTGGATGATCAAACATCTGACGAAAGCCATAGAAATGGAGGGTCACCTAGGTTTTAACAAAAAATTCAGGGGAAAATGTTGTGTCCACTTGATGGAAGTTGGCTTCAACGACCATGGAAGGTTCATAAGGATCTTGGAGTTTGCTACCAAGAGAAGATATTGTTGTTTGATTATTCCAGAGGGCGAGGAGGGCAGAGGGTGGGAGAATATTAGAAGAGCGCTGTCTTCAATGTTGGTGGTCCCCTCGTCGAATACAGTTGAAAAAGGAAAGCAACACAGAGGGGAAGGTTTCTCACAAAGTCACGTGGGTCCCTTACATAGGTCTTTTGCGAAAGTGGTCAGTGGCAAAGGATCAAGAGAAGGCGGCCTTATGTCTGTCGGGAGATGGGCGCGCGCAGTGGTGTGTGAATGCATTAAGGATAGGGTTAACTGGGTTGAGGTTGGCCGAGTGGTGGCGAGAAAATTAGGGAAGAAAGGCGTAGTCACGATTGTACCATTCTCAGGCGGAAAAGGAGTTTTCTTCGTCGAAACAACAGAGGAAGCTCTCTTTCTCCAAGACTTGAGGAAGTTACGGGTTGAGGGAAGGATTTCAGTACAGATGAGAAGATGGTCGCCGAAGGAAAATGCTTGAAATATGTGTTTGGTTTGTGATTTTCTGATGGAAAATTACTAGAAAAATGATTAGTTAAAGTGTTCATCATTTGAATATATTTTCACTTCTATTACTTTTCAGGTTAAGACCATCAATGACATTGAACTTGAAAAAGAAACAAGAGGGAGTTGTGCAACAGCGTTGGGAGGTAAAATTTTTATTTTGACTAGAAGTTAATGTTTATGTGGACTAAGTTTGGAGCCTTTAGTATTTGTCAATAGGCCAACTAATTTTCAAACTATTGCTCATATTTGTTATCAATTTATCTACTGTATAAAGATATGCCTATACCATTATATAAGGGAGGAACCATGTTCAAACTATTGCTTGAACACGGTTTTTGGCAACTGCTCATGAGGCTAGCTTTGGCCCCACTTTTCAGAACCACTTCCTTTCTATTACTGCTCAATACTACTAAAAAAATAACAACTCCATGTCCTCTGTGTTTTGTTTCTGTTGTTGGTGGTGGTGGTTTGCGCATAGCATGTGCAAGCTTGAAGAGGATTTACCTGTGTCCCATTTGTGGGCTCCTCTAGTCATGGTTCTTGTTTTGATGAGAGGGTTTCTAATTTATGGTTGTAGCTTTATAGGCTCCAGAGAGTTATTATTTAAGCTCAGGACCTGATAGTTTGTTCGATTCTATTTATTTTATTGGCTGATTTTAGAACCTAATATTCACCCTCTTTTGTGCATGTGCATCTTTAAAATCTCAACAAGAACGCATATGGTTGGAACTAATGCATTAGTTAATTTCTCTTATGCAGATGGGTATTGAGCCATGTCTTGCAATTGATTTTGAGATTAAAGATATCCTAATCATTTAGTTTGTGATACTATATTTTTATCTCTACTGTAATCTGTGTTACTTCTAATTTGCACTTCCTATGTCTTCTTCATTTTGAAGTCCATTATACCATGCTTATGTCCTACTGGAGGAGTTTATATGTAACATACATGGACCCTCTATGTAAAACTTAGCTATTATCACATAATTTACTCTAATCTGTTATCTGAGAATGAAAGGGAAAACAAAATGAATTTGTATGATCTCTACTTCTCTTTAGGCTAGCCACTAATGCATAAAAAGCATGAACTTGGTAGTCTCTAGTTCTATGAACTAGTCAATAATTCATAATTTCTATAAACTTTGCTCCTAAAGAGTTCAATAGAAACATCTATGTCTTTTTTCAAGTCATATGAATTATTCATAAAAGCTTCTCACACATTGACTTTGCACCATACATCCTAGTTCAATTAGGAATTAACTCCTATGAAGATAAATGAGGATATTAAATTCAATTGATTTGCTAGTGAATTGGAAGAAAAAATAGAGAAGAGAGGTAAAGAAAGAGAGGAGATGAGACACCTGGATGCTAGAGACTGCGAATTCTTTATCTCTTTACAATATAATAATATATAGTTGCTTATATCGGTAAAAATGCATCATCTTTACAATATATAGTTGCTTATATTGATAAAGATGCATACGTATCCCCATCACTTAACTATAAAGGCTGGATTCAAATGATAAAGACTATATCAAGCATGTGCATAACATCACATATGACCAGTTTTTCTCGAATACCACTGAAACTTCTTGTCACCCCTTTGGTTAAAACATCAAGATATTTCTACCTTCATTCACGAAAATGTCTACAAATTATAACATTGCGTAACTTCTTAATTGAATGGTGGGCCACCTATATATGTTTCATTGTGTCGTGTTGAGCTGGATTATGAGTAATATTATTTGCTGCTTCATTGTACAATTCAATTCATGGGCATTTTTCCTGATGTAAATCCCAACTCTTTGTAGCTTGAAATCTTCTTTTGGGGTCAAGTGATCTAGCTAACCAAAGTTGTTGAAATCGTCTACCTTCAAATATGGTTAACACACACACACACACATCCCAAAAGAAACAAAAAAAATAAAAATAAAACTCATAATAATAAATCTAACAAAAAAAAAAAAAAAAAATCTTAGAGAAAACTTTGAATGTGGTGGAATCTTGAAGAGCCTCTCTAAGGTGAGAGGGTTAAGGAGCATGCATGCATAGATTACAATGCAGTTTTGGATGATGCCAATGATTCCTATATTGAATGCTGGATTATAATTGGAAGCATATCTAGGCAATCAATGTTTGTCTACACTATTCACTTCTATCTAATTATCCTTTCCTTTGAGTGATATTATTACTTATCTTCTGTGGCTTTTGGTTCATTTTAATGTTTTTACTGGCCAATAAAACTTTGAAGTATTGGTAAAAGGATTAGTTGATATATTTTCTTACTGATTGCATAAAGCAGAAAAATCTTTAAATATCTCAGCCTATTTTGTGCACCTTTTTTGTTCTTTTTGTTTGTATGGTACTTAACATTCACACAGATTCCTAAGAAAGTAAATTGGGAGCAATACATACCCAAGGGCTCTGAACAGTGGGAGTGGCAGATGGCTGTATCTAATCTGTTTGATGAGCGGCCTATATGGCCCAAAGGTGCACTGACTGAACGCTTGCTTGATAAAGGTCTAAATGTTGGAGATTATACACTTAGAAGGTATTCTTCCCAGAAACTTGTCCTTTGGTGTAATTAAAGTTTTTGATAGAGTGGTTGTTATAATTGAATTTTGTCATTTGGCTATTTCTAATGTTTGCTATGGCCTTGCATTCATCTGATTTTACAGGCTTCTGTTTAGAACTGCATACTACTTTTCAAATGGACCCTTCCTGAGATTTTGGATCAGAAAAGGATATGATCCTCGGAAAAATCCTGATTCTTGCATGTGAGAATTCTAGCTGAATAAAATTCTATTGCTTCTCAGTGCAGTTGTCCTTTTCTTTTTTTCTTCTTTTTGAACATATAGTCTGAATGCTTTTTCTAGATTGGTTTTGACTGCAAATTTTTCTGAACTATAATAAATAATTGGATGAAAATCTTGTATCTTATATTTGATGAGCTGGAATATTGATAGGAGATAGGGTTGGAAGCATAGGCAGATTACATTTCTGCATGGTTTTAAACTGTTGTCACCAAGGTTAAATTGATGCCATTAGGGTATATGTCATTATGTGGAAGGAGGAAGATTAACACTTATTAAGGTACTTTGTCTAGTCTTCGGATTTACTTGGTGTCCATCACTCCTTTTTCTTTAAAGGTTAGATTAGAAATTAGATTTAGCAGGACACTCCATTGGGGCTGGGGCAGGCAGCATTTGGAGAGGACATTTCTTTTAGTAAGTGGTCAACAGTATGTTCAAACAAGGATGAGGGCGGATTGGGCATTGGGGTTTCTCGTAGATTTAAATAAGGTTTGTTGGGTAAGCAGTTGAGGTTTCAAGAATAGAGATTTTCTCTTGCAAAGATGGGGACCAAAAGTGGGGTGCACCCGGAAAGAGAGCCTTGCTAAGGAAGTATGGGTGAGGGTTGTAGGTCTTCCTCTTCATCTTTGGAGTAGGGAGGTTTTTAAGAGAATTGGAGAGTGTTGTGGGGGGTTTGTGGCTGTGGATGAGGAAACTGCTTTCTTCTCCCAGCTGCAGTAGGCTCAGATTTTGGTGAAAGTATCGGGAAAGAAGTGGTCAGGGTCTTTGCAGGTGGAGGCTGGTAACTCTAGTTGGGAGCTTAGCCTGGTGGGAAGCTTCACCGTGGGTGATGCAAACTGAGTCAAGCTCTTGGTTGCAGTTGAGAAAAGGGTGTGAGGTTAAGGATGAAGGCGGGGGAGCTTCATGCGTTGAAGCTAGAGTACGGGAACCTCAATTTGAATTTCAAAACAAGGGGTCAGATGTGCAGGTGGCGTGTGGCAGTGGTCTAAGGACTGCTGACGGTGTAAGGGGAAGGATGACAGTAACTCTTGCAGCGGGCTCCTCAGTGAGTGGGCCTGGGCCTAAGTTTGGTTGTTGGGTGCCTTCAAAAGGCGTGTGTGGGCCGCTTTTAAATGGTGTAACGGGTTGGGCCGAGGGCCTTTCTTCCTTAAGCTCTGCGGTTCCGGGCTAGGGAAAGGAGCCAGAGGAGCCTTTTGGGCCTTTTATTCCTAAGGCCCATCTGGGTCATTTTGGGGAGCCCGTCCCTCCTAGGGCTCCCTTTGAGTTTGTCGGGATTAATGCGGGGTTAGAGTAGGAGCTCCTGGCTGTGGGAGTCGTCGGCGACAAGGTTTCGTCTCTTGGTAGTCTGAAGCTCACCGACAAAGCACTTTTGAACGAAGCATCCAAGTACCCCTTTCACCTCAAACTCCCTATTCTCTCATGGGGGCTTGGGGTTTCTTCTCCTTCTACTCCATTCTTGGGGCTCGATGGTGCTGGGATGGGGAATGAGGGGATTTCCAGTGGGATGTTTGGGGCAGCGGAAGGAGCAAGGAGTAAGGCTCCTTGGGGGGAAGAGAGGTTGGAAGTCTTCTCGGCCCGTGAAGGGTGGAACTTGTCTCCGCGGGAGGCGGGTGGCGGTGCAAGTGGGTCTGAGCTAGCTATAGTTCCTTTTGGAGTGGATTTAGAAAGTTCATTAGCGGAGTCGATGGCCCTTCAACTGGAAGAGGTGGAGGGAGAGGAAGGATGGAGCTCCAGCTGCCTTGCGAAGTTCAGTCGCTGTTTGGGTATGTCGACAATTGGGTTTGAGGAGGAAATTTGTACCTTTTGAGGAGAATGAGGAGGAGAATTGAACAAAAGAGCCAGGACAGGGAGTATACAAAGACGAAGTCTTCGGCTTCAAAATCCAGTAGGGAATTGAAGAAGCTGGAATGGACAGTAAGCTATAAAAGAGCTAGAGTGGCTACCAATGCAGGCAAGTTTGGAGGGGCTTCTGGATTGGGGTGCAAATGAAGATAAGGATTTTATCATGGAATGTCAGAGGAGCAAACGATAGTGATAAGAGAAAAGTCATTAAGTCTGTCATAAAATCCAATAAAGTGGATGTGGTGTGCCTGTAGGAAACTAAAATCAAGGATATGAGTGCGGGGCTTGTCCGCAGTCTTGGGGTGAGAAGACATCTTGACTGGAGAGCAATAAACTTAAGGGGGGCAGCTGGAGGTGTTCTGGTGTTTTGGGACAACATAGTGGTTGAATTGTTGGAGGTGGAAGAAGGGATGTTTACAGTATCATGTCAGTTTAAGAATAGCGTGGATGGGCTGAGGTGGGTGTTCACTGGAGTTTATGGGTCGGTGTGCAGTAGGGATAGAGAGGATTTTTGGGAGGAGCTTGGGTCAATAAAAGGGTTATGGAGAGATCCTTGGTGTGTGGGGGGAGATTTCAATTTGGTCAGATACCCAGAGGAGCGTAGTAGGGGGGGTGGGCTTTCTGCGTCAATGAGGAGATTTACAGAAGTGGTGGAGGATTTGGAGCTAAGTGTCACAAGATGCTTCAAATGACCCTCCCCATGGCTTATATAGGAGGTGAGAAGCTTCTAGAGACCCTTGGAGACATCCACACTTAGCCACTAGTGGGAAGAGTGTGGAAGGTTCTAGAAATGCCTAGAGAAGTCCACACAACTCTACACTATGGTAGAAGGCATGAGAAGGGTCCAAAGCTTTCTAGAGAAATCTAGAAGTCTCTTGAATATTCTAGAATAGTGTAGGACATTCTAGAAGTCTCTTGAATATTCTAGAATAGTGTAGGACATTCTAGAAGTCTCTTGAATATTCTAGAATAGTGTAGGACATTCTAGAATATTCATGAATTGTAAGGAACCCTCCAAGGTTCTAGAGAGTTCCATTGGTGCCTATAAATAGGTGAGGGCCTCATTTGGCCAAGGCACCAAGCAAGTGAGCATCCAAGCACTTGTAAAGGCTTTCTTGAGATAATAAAGCTTCCATTCTTTAAGGAGTTGCCTACCAAGCTTCTTAAGCTTTTGAGTTGCAAGTGTCTTAGCCTAGCAAGCTAAGCATTGGGGAGCAAGGCTGACTTAGCAAGATCAAGCGTCTTGGCTTGTCTAAGTGCCGCACGAGCTTAGTGAACGACTAAGTCCGTGACATAAGGGACTATCCATTATAGGGGGGTCCTTTTACATGGCAAGGCGGGTTAAATAACCAATCCCAGTCTAGGCTTGACAGGTTCTTAGTGATAGATGATTGGGACAAGATGTTCAATGGGGCTGTGCAAGGGATCCTTGCTAGACCAGTTTCTGATCATTTTCCCATTCTTCTAGAAGGTGGAGGTTTGAAGAGGGGTCCTTCACCGTTTAGATTTAAGAACATGTGGCTAGAGGAAAAGGGGTTCATGGATCAGATGAAGAAGTGGTGGGGGAGTTTATCTTTTACCAGGTCTTTCAGCTTTGTTCTGGATGCAAAATTAAGAGCCTTAAAAGAGTTTCTAAAGACTTGGAATAAAGAAGTCTTTGGTTTAATTGATACTAAGAAGAGTGAAGCTCTTAGTCAGGTGGAGTTCTGGGATGAATTGGAGAAACATTCAACTCTGAGTTTGGAGGATTGTGAAGCAAGGAAGGAGGCTAAGGAGGCTTATAAGACTTGGGTGTTGAGGGAAGAAATTTCTTGGAGACAAAGGTCTAGGGAACTGTGGTTGAAGGAGGGGGACAATAACATTAGATTCTTTCATAGGATGGCGAATGTGCATAGCAGAAGAAATTGGTTGTCCAAGTTGAAAGTGGATGACTGTTGGCATACGGAGGAGATTGATTTAAAAAATAATGTGGTGGGGGCGTTTAAAAAGTTGTACGAAGAAGGGGGGTGGTGTCCTGGTGTTGAGGGGCTGTCCTTCATGAGATTAGCTAGCAATGAGGCTGAGGGGTTGGAGATCCCTTTTGCGGAAGGAAAAGTGTTCGCGGCACTTTCAGATTTAGGCAAGGATAAAGCCCCTGGTCCGAATGGCTTTACCATGGCTTTTTGGCTGTTTTGTTGGGACGTAGTGAAGATTGAGATAATGGGTTTTTTCAGGGAATTTCATGAGAGGGGCAGATTTGTTAAATCTTTGAATGCAACTTTCCTGGTCTTAGTTCCAAAGAAGGGAGGGGTAGAAGATCTGAAAGATTTCAGACATATTAGCCTTGTAGGCAACCTTTACAAGTTGTTGGCCAATAGAATTAAAAAGGTGATGGGGAAAGTGATTTCGGAGTCCCAAAATGCCTTTGTGGAAGGTAGACAGATTTTGGATGCAGTTTTGATTGCAAACGAGGCTGTGGACTCAAGGTTGAAAGACAATGTTGGAGGGGTGTTATGCAAGTTGGATATAGAGAAGGCTTATGATCATGTTAGTTGGAGCTTCTTGTTGGCAGTTCTTAAAAAGATGGGTTTTGGGGAGAGATGGATAAAGTGGATAGATTGGTGCATCGCCACAGTGAAATTCTCCGTTTTAATTAATGGTTCTCTATCTGGTTTTTTTCAAAGCTCGAGGGGGTTGAGACAAGGAGATCCCTTATCCCCTTACTTGTTTGTGATAGCCATGGAAGTGTTTAGTAGTATGCTGAGAAGGGCTATTAGTGGGGGCTACTTATCTGGGTGGAGGGTGAGTGGTAAGAGGGGTGAGGGGTTTCAAATCTTGCATTTGTTATTTGCGGACGACACATTGGTATTTTGTGAGGAGTCTTTAGATCAGATGACTTATCTAAGTTGGCTTCTCATGTGGTTTGAGGCGTGTTCAAGGTTGAGAATCAACTTAGAGAAGAGTGAGTTGATCTCGATAGGAAGGGTGCATATTATAAAGGGATTGGCCTTGGAGTTGGGTTGTAAAGTGGGTGAGCTTCCTTCTTGTTATCTAGGATTGCCTTTAGGGGCACCTTTCAATTCATTGGTTGTGTGGGATGGGGTTGAAGAGCATTTTTGCAAAAGGCTTGCTATGTGGAAGAGGCTGTATATATCTGAAGGGGGGAGATTCACCCTAATCAGAAGCACTCTTTCTAGCATGCCTATTTACTTTATGTCTCTCTTCTACTTGCCAAGAAAAGTGAGGTTGAGATTGGAGAAGATTCAGAGGGATTTTCTGTGGGGTGGGGGAGCTCTTGTTCAAAAACATCACCTTGTCAGATGGAACTTGGTTTGCTTGGTAAAAAAGAAAGGTGGGCTAGGTGTGAGAAATTTAGCTTTAATGAATAATGTTTTTTTGTGCAAGTGGAATTGGAGGTATGCTAATGAGAGAGAGGCGTTGTGGAGGCGTGTAATTAGCCTCAAGTATGGCGAAGAGGAGGGGGGATGGCGTACTCGGGACGTAATTGGGAGAAACGGTGTTGGACTTTGGAAAGCAATTAGGAAGAAGTGGTGGTTGTTAGATGGCAGGTTAGCTTACCATGTGGGTAATGGGCAAAGAGTGAGATTCTGGAAAGACAAGTGGTGCGGAGATGGGCCACTTTGTGAGTCCTTCTCCTCTCTTTTCTCCATGTCCATGTCTAAGAATGCTTGGGTTTCGGAGGTTTGGAACCCTGTTGGAGATGAGGATGGTTGGACTTCTCTTTTTGCAAGGGCATTTAATGATTGGGAGATCGATTTGGTGGAGTGTTTGTTATAGAATATCCATGCATTTAGGGTTCAAAGGGAGGAGGAAGATAAAGTGATTTGGACAACTTCAAATGATGGTGCTTTCACAGTTAAGTCTCTTTATTCTATGTTGGAGAGGGGGGGATCTTCTATGTTCCCTAGCGAAAGAGTTTGGAGGGTAAGAGTGCCTCCAAAGGTAGCTTTCTTTGCTTGGGAGGCGTCTTGGGGTAAAGTCTTAACTTTGGAGCAACTTCAAGAAGGGGGTTCTCTTTGGCAAATAGGTGCTTTCTTTGTCTATCCGAAGCAGAATCAGTGGATCATCTCTTACTTCATTGTGTCAAGACGCGGGTCCTGTGGAACCTTCTTTTCTCCCTTTTTGGTGTATCTTGAACTCTTTCGTGTATAGTGATGGCAGCCCTTCTTGGATGGAATGGAGGGTTTGTGGGGAAAAGGCGCAAGAGGGCTTGGTAAATGGCTCCTTTATGTATTTTTTGGTCAGTATGGAAGGAGAGGAATAGAATAGCGTTTGGGAATGAGGAACTCTCGCTTCAAAGGTTGAAATATTATTTTTTAAGTAATCTTTGGTCTTGGGTCAGGGTTTCCTTAGTAGAGAGCCCTTATTCTCTTGTAAGTTTTTTAGACTGGATAGGTTCCTAGTTAGGGAAGGTGGTGTGTATACTCCCTGTATACTTCGAGGGCACTGACTTTTTGGTGTTTCCTCTTTTTGATTAATATACTTTCTTCTTACTTATCAAAAAAAAAAACAATCACCTTGATGCTATAATAGTGATTCATGATATAGTTTACTCTGTTATTTGTTACTGAATAATATATGTATTTGTTACAGGTTATTTGTTTTATGATTACACTTTTTAAGTATTTATCTGAATTAGAGAAGGCTTTGGGACTCTTTATTTGATTGATGCTTACTTTTTGAAGACATGCTTTGGCAGATATCAGAGAATAGATTTTCGAGTACCACCATCCTTACGAAGTTATTGTGATGCTAATGCAGCCAATGGGTAAGTTTTCTTTTACAAATCATTTGCCTTTTTCAGATAATAAAATTTTGTACTGTTCTTTATCATTTAATGTGATCTAGACTTGAATTCAATGACTACGCTTCATCCTAATGGTAGTTCAAACAAAATTCATTGTGATGCTAACATGGCCAACAAAATTCTTTATGGAGGTGATGAGTTTGAACCTCACAAATGTTTTATTTCCCTCAATTTATTAAGTTGATGTGCAAGAGCAAAAAATAAGATTACTCTCTCTAAAGTAGGGTGTTAGGGCTAAATCCCAAATAAGCTTGATATGCATTATTGGCCAACTACTTTATAGCTTCAAATTTTGGGTCAAATTGGTAGCTTAGCAGCCTTAATCCAAAGAGAATGGAAAAGCTAGCCAAAGAGAGGCAATCACTTATCTAGTTACACCATTTCCAACCAAAACATTGAGGTACTATGACATGATCTAGAAAATCCCATTCAATATGAATATGGGCCATCTAAGAATCATTTTGCGCACCATTTCTTCCTCATCATAGTGTCTTTTCTAGTCAAGGATTTCATTAGCCATCAACACAGCATCTATTACTTGTGTACCCTTAACCAAGTCCCCTTGAGTGGGAGAGATGGTGTTAGGGAGCACCTCACAAATATGGTTATCAGCAGGAACCTTATTGATGATTTTGTGTAGACTCAACAGTAGACTAAAGCTCGGTTTTGTGTAGTTGTAGCTTCTGATGAAGTCCTTTAAAAAGATCTTTACATGGAAGAACTTACTGAAAAGAGATTTGTTAGTGTTCATCACTAAATCTTTAGGACTATTAATATGGATGACTTTGAGATTAAAAAAATAAACATCCATATGAAATTTTTTCTTAAGTACTAGTTTCTTGCATTCCTTCTGGTAAAAAACTAATGTGTTATAACTTTATTGGAAGTGCTTTTAAGCCCTAATGTGTTCAACTCAAAGGGCTAGCTAAAAATAGGATAAAAAAGTTTTATTTGTCAAAAATTCTTTCAAGTTTTCCAAACGGTGTGCCAAGCAGGGTTTTATAGGTCCAAAGTCTTCTCCTCAGGATCAAGCATCATAGAAATGGAGTTTGTCCTGCAATTTGTATTTTGATGCATATTAAAAAGTCACATGCTTTCTGGTAGTGCATTGGCCAGTACAGGTGCTCATTAGTATGTTAATGGAGAATTCATGATGCTGTTAACTTCAGTTATGAACATGTTAATACTCTGTAGTGTTTGATTGGAATTTCCTTACGGTTTTATCGTTTTATTTCTCCTCCCCATTCAATCAGTAGTTTAGAAATACAGTTATGGATTTTTTGCTAAATGATTTTGGTGCTTTAAATCAAGGAGTAAAGATGGAGCAATTTTGTTTTGTTTTATTTTGTTTGTTTGTTTGTTTGTTTTTAATTTTTAAAATTTTGTGTCTATTATTATTGTTTTCACGTGTAAAAAAACACATGGTGTTTTATGGATGCTTTTTTGTTGCTAAGGTGTAAACTAAATTTTCCTTCTCTTTGGCAGGTTCTTCCCTTGATTATCCTTGGTTTTAGAAATTGTGATTTGTTTTTTCTGTAACTAATAGAATATTATGTTTTCAGTTTTCACACATTTGAAATATTAGTTAAAGTAGAAGGAAAAGTTGTCAGACAAATATGAAAGTTCCACAATATTTTTATTTTATATAGGGACCACAGTTACATTAATTCCCACCTTCAGTATTCCTGATGTCTCCTTATAACCTGTAGTCCTCAATCAACAGTTTCAATCCAAATTGTCTCCTTGTATTTAGTAGCAGAGGTTGCTTTGGTTGGTTTGTGCTTTCACTAAAGACAGGGTTGTTGAAGAGAAGACTGGCTTGTTTTCATTTTTTCAAGAAGAGTATTGGTGATTTTTAGGCAGAACATTCATAAGATTAGTTTTGAAATGGGTGTGAATAGGAAGACAAGTGACTGAAGATGGGCAAATTGGGGAATACCTAGAAGCAACCCAATAGGTAACAAATAAGGTGGCTGAAATATGTGTTAAATTGGATGGTTACAAAGATGGCCAAACAGCGTGTTATTGAGAATAGTTTTGAGAATTGGTCATTATTGTGAGGGGAGTGAATGCTTTAATTGAATATATGGCTTTTGACAACAAATTTTGGTTTGTTTCTCTATAATAATTGAGAAAGTAAGCATTTTATTAATTTTCTTCTTTTTCGTAAACTAGAAAAATTGTAATATAATAAGAGCTCATCGCAAAAAAAAGGGGTACAATCCCATGCACACAGATAATATACAAGGGATGCAGAGAATCACAGTTTTGTAATGTCAACACAGGTATATTAAGTGAAGTTGAAGAGTTTGGGTATCACTGGTCCAAAACAAACATAAAGAAGTCATACTCCAAATTAGTCTGCATTTGTTTCCAAAAAAATTGTCATGTCACATAAGCAATACTTCTCTTACTGGATGGAGCAGAACCCACACCGTGCTAAATTGGGGGAGAACCGAAGAGCAGAAAATAGAAGCTGGATTACAATGGATGAGAATGTGCTCTATTGATTCTATCTTGTTTACAAAGACAACAATTTATCATACTCCAATCTCTCTTCAAAACTTCTGATGCCTGAACCTTCATAGCCCAAAAGGGCCCCTTCTAGGTTACATCACACCTTCTTAGGATAACAGAAGGCTACAAGTAATAGATTGAGAGATTAGGAGAGTGCTTTTCAACAATTCCATTTTGTCATCCTTAGACAAAACTTGTCTTTTCCAAGTTGTCAGCCACTTTTTAAACCCTTCCTTGGCCTAAACTGAGGACTTGAATTTTGCGCCAAGAGGCAAGCCCAGATAATTAGAGGGCAAACTGCTTATTCTGCATCCCAGTCTGGTGGCTAACAACTCCACCTTCCTCACATTTCCTACCGAAATAAGCTCACTTTTCATTAAACTAATCTTTTGAGTCCAGGACTACTTAAAACCACAACACCCAAATTATGTGTAACAATTATTCCCTCAGCCTCACAAAACAATAGTCTCATATGCAATCAAGTAGTGCCATGTGTAAAAAACCACGGTGAAATGGTGCTAAGGGGAGGTAGTAGTCGGTTTGTGGTGGAGTCTAAGTGGTTTGAGATTGTGATTGAGGAGTTGGGTGGGAGGTTGAAAGGCTGCATTTGGGAGAGAAGTAGGGGTTTTGAGTCTTGGATTAGATTTGGGGAGGCTAGTCTTCGTTGTCTTTTGGAAGGCGTTGAAACCTGTTGTAGAGAGGTGGATGATCAAAGATGGGCTATTGAATGGGTGGAGGGTAACAGAAAGTTTAGAATGGAGCGTCGGTTGAACAAGGCTGGGAGGTTCATCCTATGCTCTGTTCGAGATATGGAAGCAAAAAGATACAGCATTATCTTCCCTGAAGGGAAGGGTCAGGCCAGTGGATGGAACTCTTTGGCTGTGAGGTTGAGAGGTCTTGGAGTGACTCCGACAGAAGGATTAAAGATATCCAATGTGCCAGAGTTTCCGGTGAAGCCGAAGGGAGTCCTGAAGGTTCAGTGGAAGGAAAAGGGGGTGGAAATGAAGTCTTTTGCAGAAGCTGTTAATTCGTCACCGAGAAGGGCGGGTGAGTCAGTGTGGTTAGAGGTAGGGGAAAATGAGGTGCGTGGTAGACTAGAGCATCTGAAACATTGTCTAATAGGGAGATGGGGTTCTGTTTCAGTTCCTCCACCTGAGTTGGATTTGGTTAGGAGTTGGACCCGTCAGTCTTGGGAGGTTAAGGGGAAGTTGTCGATTGCCGCGTTGGGCAGGGGTATTATGTTGTTCGAATTCGATCAGGCTCAAGAGGCTGAGCGTGTTTTGGCCAGAGGCAAAAGAAGCCTTAAGGATAATTGGCTTATCCTGGACAAATGGAATCCGGAGGTGGGGTGTTCCTTAAAGAATCCCAATGCCGTAGAGACATGGGTGAGGGTGGTCGGGCTCCCGCTCCATTTCTGGTGTTTTGAGGTGTTTAAAAGTATTGGAGATGGGTGCGGAGGATTTATAGCAGTGGATGAAGGTACCAAATCCATGTCTGAGCTGCAATGGGCGAGGATTTTGGTGAAGCGTGTGGATTGGGAGGTCCCGAGCTCAGTTCATATTGCTTTGGGGACGGGGTGCTTTGCCCTTCATCTATGGTGGGAGTCTGCTCCCTGGTTTTCGCAGGTGGTTCCGGCGGGAAGCTCCTCCGGGAAGGGCGGGTTAAGGGCAGGTGAAGAAGCTGATGTGCCTCTCCGGGTGGCTTGCTGTGGGAGTCAAAGGAAGGGGATGGAGCAGTTGGGGATGGAGCAGTTGGGGCTGCAGGTGGAGGCACGAGACGTGGCGTGTAATGGAGAAAAAACTCTCTTTCCCTCTGTTGAAGCCTCTGCAGATGGGACTGTTGAGAGGAGATGGGCTGGTGGCCAAGCCGTCCTAGTGGGAAGGGGTAGGGAGTCCTCTCCCATCAGTTTGGTCAACTGCGGAAGGGGGCTGGCAGGCCCAAGCATGAGCTCTGGCCCTTCAGGTCTCTGCTGTGGGGAAGCCCAAGTTTCTAATAGGATGGATTTGGGCCGGGGTCCAAGGCCCAATCCCTGCTCCTTAAGTGAGGGGTTGTCGGGTGAGGCCGGTGGGCCGATCCAAGCTGGGGCCCTGTTAGATGAGGTCTCTGATGGTTTCGAGACCCCTTACTCTCTCCCTAGGGCTCAGTTTATGCAGTCGTTTCCCATCTCCAGGGGTGTTAGTCAAGACGCAAGAGGAGAAGTCGATCCCCTCGTCGGGCTGCCGCGAGGCTCGTCGGCGCGTGTTTCCTCTCAGATGATGGATCGGGGGTTTCTGACTGACGCAGCTCTTTGCGAAGAGGCCTCCAGGTATGTCAATCTCTGCCATATTCCTTTGGGGGGTCGGGATCTCTCTTCTCCTTCTTCCTCTTCTTTCGGGCGGGCGACGACGAATGAGGGGACCACTGGTGTTTTGCTTCCTGAGGGCAACGAAGAGGAGCAGACTCCATTGAGTATTATTTTGGCTGATGGTAGCAAGGGAGTGATAGTCTCTGAGGGTGAGAAGCAAGTGGCTGGAGAAGGACCGGGGGGGGAGTTTGAGGGGATGTTTCAGGAGATGGATGGGTGCCGATGGGACGACAGTTACCTGGCAAGGTTTAGCAAATTCTTGGGCTTCTCCACGGACGGGTTTGAAGGGGAAGTTCTGAACTTGCTCCTAAGGACTAAGAGAAGAAGAGAGCAAAATCTGAAGAAGGGCACGTCAGGGACCACTAAGTTTGATAGGGAATTGAAAAAACTTGAGTGGTCTATCAATTATACTGGGGCAAGAAAGGAGAAATCAGTGGTCAAAGAAGGAGGGGTTAGAATCTCGACAGTTAGATGAAGCTAAAGATTCTTTCATGGAATGTCAGAGGGGCCAATGACAGAAGCAAAAGGAAGGTTATCAAGGCCCTAATTAGATCTCAAAAGGTGGATTTGGTGTGCTTGCAGGAGACCAAAATCCAAGAAATGTCCCAAGGAGTTATTCACAGTCTTGGTGTGGGAAGATTCTTAGGTTGGGGAGCTGTGGATGCAAGAGGGGCAGCTGGAGGGGTGGTGGTTTTCTGGGATAAGAGAGTTCTGGAGCTTGTAGGCCTGGAAGTGGGTATCTTCTCAATCTCGTGTCGATTTAAGATTTGCGAGGATGGGTTTATGTGGTTCTTCACAGGGGTCTACGGACCTACTATGAAAAGGTTTAGAGAAATTTTTTGGGAAGAGTTAGGTGCTATCCGAGGTTTGTGGACTGATCCCTGGTGCATCGGTGGAGACTTCAATGTTATTAGATTTCCCAGTGAACGGAGTAGAGTTGGAAGACTATCTGGTCCTATGAGAAGGTTTTCAGAGGTGCTAGATGAGTTGGCTTTAAGAGATATGCCTCTTCAGGGGGGTCCTTATACGTGGAGTGGGGGGTTAAATGGCCAATCCTGGTCGAGATTGGATCGCTTCCTGATTTCGGAGGATTGGGAAAACCATTTTAGTGGAGTGTCTCAGTGCACTCTCCCAAGGCCTGTGTCTGACCATTTCCCGATCCTCTTAGATGGGGGTGGTGTTAGGAGAGGTCCCATCCCTTTCCGTTTTGAGAATATGTGGCTGAAGGAGGAGGGATTTAAGGAGCTTCTGAGGGGCTGGTGGCAAGGTTTTAATTGCAGTGGTTCTTATAGCTTTGTTCTCTTAGAAAAACTAAAGGCTTTAAAAGTTAAGCTGAAGAGTTGGAATAAGGAAGTCTTTGGTAAAGTGGGAGAAAATTTGAGGATGGCTTTGGGCAGAGTTTCTTTCTGGGATGATCAGGAGAGGCAGAGAACGTTAAACGAGCAGGAGTTAGAGGCGAGAAAGGAGGCCAAGGAGGAGTTTAAAAAGTGGGCGATTATGGAGGAAATCTCGTGGAGGCAGAAATCAAGACAAATATGGCTGAAGGAAGGAGATAAGAACACGGGGTTCTTTCATAAGATGGCGAACTCTAACAGTAGAAGGAATTGTTTGAAAAAGATTAAAGTCAGAGGTGTTTGGCTGTCAGACGAGCAAGATATTCAAAGGGGAGTGGTGAGGGCCTATCAGGATCTGTTATCGGATCCTGGTGGCTGGCACCCGAGTATGAGCAGTTTGGAGTTTGATAGTATTGGTAGAGAGGAGGCTGCCAGGCTGGAGGAAATGTTCTCTGTGGAAGAGGTGTATCTGGCCCTTTCGGAGCTAAATGGGGACAAGGCTCCTGGACCGGATGGATTTCCCATTGCCTTCTGGCAGTTTTGTTGGGATTTCGTCAAAGACGAAATTATGGGCTTCTTTAAGGATTTTTTTGAGAGGGGAAAATTCGTTAGAAGTCTCAACTCCACGTTTCTGGTTTTAGTCCCCAAGAAAGGTGGGGCTGAGGATTTACGTGACTATAGACCAATCAGCTTGGTGGGTGGTCTGTATAAGATTCTCGCCAAGGTTCTAGCCAATAGGCTGAAGAAAGTAGTGGGTAAGGTGGTGTCTTCGGCCCAAAATGCCTTTGTTGAAGGAAGGCAAATCCTTGACGCAGCGTTAATTGCTAACGAGGCCATAGACTCGATGCTGAAAGGGGATGAAGCTGGTCTGTTATGCAAGCTGGACCTAGAGAAGGCCTATGACCATATTAACTGGGATTTTCTGATGTTAGTGATGCAAAAAATGGGATTTGGGGAGAAGTGGGCCGGCTGGATCAGGTGGTGCATCTCCACTGCCTCTTTCTCAGTTATGATTAACGGGTCGCCAGTGGGTTTCTTCCAGAGCACTCGAGGGTTAAGGCAAGGGGACCCCATTTCCCCCTACTTGTTTGTCTTAGGAATGGAGGCCTTAAGCTGCCTCATTAACAAAGCGGTTAGGGGGGGCTTTCTTTCCGGATGCAAACTAAGGGGAAGGGGTGGAAATGGGATTCAAGTATCTCATTTATTATTTGCGGATGATACGCTGGTCTTTTGCAAGGACTCCCAAGACCAAATGGCTGTTCTTAGCTGGCTCTTAATGTGGTTTGAAGCCATTTCTGGGCTGAATATTAACTTGGAAAAGAGTGAAATTCTGCCGGTGGGAAGTGTTGAGAATGCTGAAGTCTTGGCTTCTGAGTTGGGCTGCAAAGTGGGTTCTCTTCCCTCCACTTACTTGGGGCTGCCTCTTGGTGCTCCTCACAAATCGGTGGTTGTGTGGGATGGTGTGGAAGAAAGAATGAGGAAGAGACTCGCTCTATGGAAGAGGCAGTTTATTTCTAAGGGGGGGAGACTCACTCTCATTCGGAGCACTTTGGCTAGCATGCCAATTTATCTTATGTCCTTGATGCGTATTCCAAGAGTTGTAAGATTGAGGCTTGAGAAGATCCAAAGGGATTTCCTTTGGGGAGGGGGTGCGTTGGAGAAGAGGCCTCACCTTGTAAATTGAGATGTGGTGCGCTCTCATAAAATGAAGGGTGGATTGGGGATCAGAAAATTTTCTATCCTTAATAGGGCCCTATTGTGTAAATGGAGCTGGCGCTTTGCGGCTGAAAGTGATTCTTTTTGGAAACTTGTCATTAGCTCGAAGTATGGGGAAGAAGAAGGAGGGTGGATCTCTTGTGAGGTTAGGGAAGGCTATGGGGTGGGGTTGTGGAAGGAAATTAGAAAGGAAGGCGTTCTGTTGTTTAAAAACGTTTCCTTCACTGTAGGGGATGGTAGAAAGGTGAAATTTTGGAAGGACATTTGGTGTGGAAACACTCCCCTTTGTGAGGCTTTTCCTTCTCTGTTTGCCTTTGCTGTTTCCCAAGATGCGTGGGTAGAGGATTGTTGGGATTATATGGGGGATGCAGGGGGATGGAATCCTTGTTTCTCTAGGTCTTTTAATGACTGGGAGCTGGAGGCGGTGGCGAGTCTCCTTTCGGTCCTTCAAGGAAAGAGGCTCAATGTTGGGATGGAGGATAGTGTGGTGTGGAATGCATCTAAGAATGGGAGTTTCTCTGTAAAATCCCTGTACAATACTTTGGATTCTGGTGGTGCAGTCCCGTTTCCGTGGAGAATCATATGGAGCCCTTGCGTGCCTACTAAGGTGGGTTTTTTTGCTTGGGAAGCTTCTTGGGGGAAGGTCCTAACCCAAGATCATCTCAAAAGGAGGGGCTGGTCTCTAGCAAACAGATGCTTTTTATGTTGTGACGATGAGGAGACTATTAACCACATCCTTATTCATTGCCCCAAGGCGAAGGTGTTGTGGAATCTTATGTTTACGATGTTTAGGGTTAATTGGGTTCTTCAACTCACAGTTAAAGACATTCTTCTTGGTTGGTCTGATTCCTTTGTAGATAAGAAGCGTGGGAAGATTTGGCGGGCAGCCCCCCTTTGTTTATTTTGGACGTTGTGGAAAGCAAGAAATAGGATAGCTTTTGACAATGAGGCTTTGTCGATCCAAAGATTGAAAACCTCTTTCGTTTGTAATCTCTTCTCTTGGACTAAGTCGTGTTTAGATGGAGAGCCCCACTCCTTAATTAATTTTGTAGATTGGTTGGGCTCTAATTGAGGGTTGGTGAGTGTTTGATTCCTTGTGCTTTTGGTTTTTTGGGGCCTCTCGTGTATACTTCCTGTATGCTTCGGGTTGCCTTCTTGCTTCCCTCTTTTTAATACAATTTATCTGTGTTTATCTATCAAAAAAAAATATGCAAAATAAAAGATGAGCAAAACAAATCGAAGCCTCCATTACTAGAATGAATAAATTAGGAGAAAGGGGATCCTCTTAAGCCTCTAGAGCTTTGAAAAGAATACTAGGAGTTCCATTAATGAACACAGAGAGAGAACAGTTAGGCAAAATTTGATCCAACTAATCCATTTTTGCCTAGACCCAATGTTGTTCAAACTAGAAGTAAACAATCTCAATTTACATGGTTGTATATTTCCCAACATTCCAGCTTGCATACTACCTTAGGATTTAGGCTTTTGGATCTAGAGTCAATGGCCTCAAGGATTGCATTTGTAATTTGTCTTCCTCAAAAAAGGCGTTCTAAATTTCTAAGACCACCTTGCTAATATCTTTCCTAAGCTTGTTTCCTAGGACTTTGGTTAGAAGCTTGTACAAACTACCCACCAAACTAACGAACTAAAATCCTTTGTTAGGAAGTGTTTCAAATTTTTAACTAGTATATATTCCTTTAGGTGCAAGGTGGGAAAGTTGCCTTCTTCTTACTTAGGGCTTCCCTGGGAGCTTTTCACAAGTTGGTGGTGGTTTGGGATGGGGTTGAAGAACGATTTCATAAGAGGCTTTTGTTATGGAAGAGACAATACCTCTCAAAAGGGGGAAGACTCACTTTACTTTGCAGTACTCTTGCTAGTTTATTGATCTATTTTATGTCTTTGTTCACCATCCCAAAAATTGTTAGGTTGAGATTGGAGAAGATTCAAAGGGATTTTCTTTTTGGGGAGGAGGAGCCTTAGAAAACAAAATGCACTTAGTCAAGTGGTCTTCTGTTTGTAAAGCAAAATTGAAAGGAGGACTAGGTGTTCACTCTCTTTTTTTGCTTAGTAAGGCCCTTCTTTGCAAAAATTGTTAGTGCTTTTCTAGTGAAAGAGATTTGTTGTGGAAGACAATCATAAAGGAAAGTTTGGGTAGGAAGAAGCGGGTTGGAGGTCAGGAGTGTTCAGAGAGCCCTATGGGGCTGGGGTTTGGAAAGAGATTGGGAAGCATTAAGAGTTTTTTAATACGAATATTTCCTTCAAAGTGGGTAATGGGAATAGAGTGAAGTTCTAGAAAGATAAATGGTGCAGTAAGCAACCCTTATGTGAGATTTTCCCTTCCTTGTTTGCTCTTTCTATTTCAAAGGAGGCATGAGTATTTTTGGGAGCAAAGTGGGGAAGGAGGAAATTGGAACTTTCATTTTGTTAGGAATTTGAATGATTAGGAGTTGGTCCTATGGAGAGGTTCCTTTCTAAGCTCCAAGGATAGATAGTGAAAAGGAAGGAGGAGGATAGAGTAGTGTGGAAGGAAGATAATAAAGGGGTCTTCTTTGTAAGAGAGCTTTACTCTTTGTTGGAGATAGATCATACCAACCCTTTCCCTTTAAAGATAATTTGGAATTCGTGGATCCGTGTGAAAGTGAGTTTCTTAACTTGGGAGGCTTGTTGGGAAAAGGTTTTGAACGTTGGATAATTTCAAAGAAGATGATGGAAGTTGGCTAACAGGAGTGCTTTGTGCAAAGAGGAGTTGGAGTCCATTGATCATATCCTCCTTCATTGTGGTAAGGCGAGAATTTTATTTTTGGTGTTTGGTGGGTTTTATCTGAGTCGGTTAGGGACACTCTCCTAGGGTGGCATAACGCTTTTGTAGATAGAAGGTGTATTAAGACTTGGAGAGCCGCTCCTTCTTGCATTTTTTGGACGATTTGGAAGGAAAGAAATAAGAGACTCTTTGATTGTGGGGAAGTGTCTAATGAAAGGCTAAAGAATATTTTCCTTAACAATCTCTCTATGTGGATTAAGGTGAATATAGGCAGTGGGTATACAAATATGGTTGACTTCTTAGATTGGTTGGGGCTCAAATGAGGGAGGGAGTATTTTTTGTGTGTTCCCTCTTTCATTGTTTTGCCAAGTGTACTTTGTATATGTCCCGTGTACGCTTGTGCACTTTTAGCACTTTTTAATACATTCTCTTATCAACGAAAAAAAAATTTCCTTTTTGTAAAAAATATTGTATAGAATATTTCCTAAGTTGATAAGTTATTGTAAATTTGTTATTTCTTTATAGAATAAGGAAAGTTATTAGAAATATCTCTATAAATATTCTAGATCATAAGGGGAAAAAAATTATGAGATGGAGGTAGACTTGTAAAAACTATACAAGATAGATAAATATGTGAGGAAGAATGGGAAAAACTTGGTGGAGTGAGGGAGTCGATGGTTCAAGGTGTAGATACGAGAAGCGGGGAAACATGGGATGTTTCAGGAACCCAATAGTTATATTTGGTTTCTATCCCTTATAATATTCTCTAGGCAATAATGAAATGGTTCTCTATCATCCATGGATGTAGACATGTTTGGTCGAACCGCATTAAAACTTAGTGTACCTTTGTGTGGATTATTTTATTTTTGTATTCTTGAACAAAAATTGTTTTCATTAAAGCTTCTGTTGACATAATAATTGGTATTAGAGCATGGGTTGAAGATTTCTAGAAGAACTAAAAAGAATAGAGCACACAAGAGGATGACAAAAGGAACTTTAGTTGAAGGTAAAGTCGATTGTTCTCTTGTAGGAATGTGATACAAAAAGGTGTATCAGGAGAGATGGAAGACTACCTCAATGGAATTTGATCCAAGGTGGAGATTGTTGGAAAATGTTTCAAATTACTAATTAAAATAGATTCCTTTTTGTAAAGAATATTTCTTAAATTGATATGTTATTGTTATATTAGATTTCCTTATAGAATAAAAAAGGCTATTAGGAATATCTCTACAAGTATTCTAGATCATGAGGGGAAGAATGGGAGACACCCGGTGGAGTGAGGGAGCTTGTGGTTTAGGGTGTAGATATAAGGAGTGGGGAAATATGGAATGTTTTGGAAAACCCAATTGTTGAATCCGGTTTCTATCATCTATAATATCCGCTATAGTATAGTAGAATGTTTGGCCGAATCATGTTAAAACCTTGTGTACCTTTGTGTGAATCATTTTATCTTTGTGTTTTTGAACATTGTTTGCATTAAAGCTTCCATTGACACAACATCCTTAATTTCCTTCGTCACATCCTTCTTATGGGAATCAACACCAGAAAAGTAGCATTCAAACTCCTTTTTGAAGACCCATAAGAGTGGAAATCCTGTAAATGCCCATCAAATCCCTCCACACAAGGTCGCAACCATGCCGCCAAATTGCCATTATGAGATCAGCTGGACTTGGGGCTTTATCCCTTCCCAAATTAGAAAGAGCAGCCAAAACCTCATCTCGCTAAAAAATTTCTCCGAAACTTCTCTATCATCATCACCAATCCACTTGGCTCTTGAGGCTTGGCTCAAGTGGTAATTGTGGGAGATTCCGGGTTCAAGTCTCAATAGGGATAAAAGGGGAAAGAAAAAAAATATTACTTATCAACAAATAAAATAAAATCATCATCAATCTGCTTGAAGACCCCATTCTCAATCCCAGGACAATGAACCTCATATGAGAATAAAGCTGCTGAAAGAAGCTAGAGATTTCCCTTCTCAGATCTGTCATGATCACCATCTTCTTTAATTCTGTACTATCACTTGAGGTTTGATAATAATGATACAAATTCTGCATTGCATTTTGTAGAATTTTTTTGTTCTGAAACTTTGGGATTTCTTTCTGCTCTGGACTTGTTTTGCTCCTCTTTAACTATTGGTTATTCCTCATCGACATTCAGGCATAATGTTTAAACGATAAATAAGTGTTGTTTTATGTGAACTTACTCTTGCTTTGTATTGTCTTCTGGTTGTTCATCATGAACCTCATGATTATACCATTCACTGAATAAGGTTTATGCTTCTAGCTTTATGGGTCATAGGTACTTGTGCAATTTTCCAAAAATTGCTGCAAAATTCTGATACTTTTACTTCTTTTTTATTTAATTCAGGTTGAAGCAGAGATGGGAGGATATATGCTCATTTCGAGTATTTCCTTATAAGTGCCATACATCATTGCAGTTGTTTGAACTTGCTGATGATTACATTCAACAAGAGATAAGAAAGCCTTTAAAGCAGACGACCTGCACTGTCAGTTTCTCATGCAGAGCTGTGTTGTACATTCACACAAACATTAAAGGAACAATGCTTTCTTTTGGAAACATCTTATGCTGATGCCATTAATGATTCAAAACACCCCCAACTATAACATCAGAATATCTTCTTCTTTTATAAAATCCTAATCCAAGAAAAACTCACTTTAAAAAAAAAATCAATCAGAAACATTTTTATTCAATCCAATTAATTTTTTAATTCATTCCAATCAACTTATCTCTCTCTCTCTCTCTCTCTCTCTCTCTCTCTCTCTCTCTCTCTCTTTTCTTTTATTCTCATTTTAGTTATCCTTTCACTGTGTGTACCCTTTGCCATGTATGCCCATAATTGTCCACAGTCATGGCTACATAGGCAGTTTGTTCTCCTTCTTTTTGTGCATATGTGTGTGTTTCCTGAGTAAGGGGAAGGGGAATGAAAAAGTGAGGAAGAAGGGTAGCCATGGCTGCTCTTTTGTAGAGCTGTCATTAAATTAAAATGAGGGTTGTTTTGGTATTTAGAAACTTCTTTTATGATATTGACAATTTCCATTAACAAAACTATTTGCTGTTTGATGGATGGGGTTTTTTGTAAATCTGAAAATTTGAAATAGAAGGTCTAACTGGTGTTTCTTGTTACTGCAGTGGGGCATAAATGAAGTTGACTTAATTTTGTGACAATAATGTCTTGTTGAGCATCTGCAATCTGATATACATTTCTGATTCTAAGACTTTGATGCTGTCTACTTGGTGTGGATTTTAACATTAATCTGTTTGCAGGGTGCTACAGGATGGTTCTCATATCGTGTGCTGGAGAGCTTGAGGTTATGTGTCATGGTGAGGTTCCTATCAATATGCCCTGAAACAAGTGCAGAATACTTACTGAAATCTGCTTCTGATCGATTTGAGAAGTCAAAGAGGATGCACATATATGAAAACAACTTGAGACCCAATGAAGAGGGGATCCAAGAAGTCAATAAAGGTTTCAATTTAAACCCAAATCTCTTAGTTGCTTAGATTTTTTTTTTTCTTTATCTTTTTATAGGTAACATTTTTATTTTTATTTTTATAAATTTTTTAATCCCTGTTGGGATTTGAACCTAGAACCTTCCATATCCTAACCCTTCCCTTTACCACTTGATCCAAGCCTCAAAGGCTTGGTGGTTTTTTTACTAGTACCTTAGTATGCTGACCCTTTTTAAACCTTATTTGATCTTCCTTTGTGAATTGTTTTCAATTTTTTTATTTTTTTAAATGTCTTTAATTTGTTTTAAGATTTTTCAAAGTTATATCTGTCATATATGCTTTTCAAATTATTTGAATAATCCCGATGATGAATATGTTTTTTTTTTCTCTAACATGCATTAGCCCTTTGTTGATTCCTCATCTTTTTTTTTTGTTTTTACTCTAGATTATTCCTAAAAATCTTGCTGAACAGTTATAAAAGCTGGTTCCTGACTTTTTCCACGAGCTTTTCCAATTAATTCTCAGAGTTTAAATTATTCCAATAATGAAAACTCTCCAGCTTCCAAGTTTTGGTCTTTTTTTTTTCATTTCAGTAACTACAATAACAAAAAAAAATTATGAGCTCCGCTGTAGGATTCCTTCCCACTTCCAGGAGCCAAAATTTCATGTTTCATACTGTTAATTAAATTTAATGATGTAGAACTGGAAGGTGACAAAGATAAAGAGGAACCCAATGATGTGGATGATGATGAGGAAGATGAAATGGAGGCTGAGAATGGTGAAGAGGAATTGGATGCATATGAGGCACTAGATATGGTAATTGTATGACTGCTCTATGTTCTGATCTTATGTTTCTTAATTGGGCTCTTTTGGCTTTCCTTTTTGCTTGTGAGGCCTTAGCTGCCTTGTATACTCCCTGTATGCAGTGTGACTTTTTGCCTCTGGTTTAATACAATTCTGGCTTACTTATCAAAAAAAAAAAACTCTATATGCTACCTTATTTTTTTTAATGTTGAACAATGTGGTCTGTTGTAGGTTGGTGAGGATGATGAAGATTCTTTGCAATCACGTTCATGTATCCTTGAAACTTTCCATTTTCATGTTTTTGTTGAAATCATACCTTTAAAACAAGAAATGGTGTTTCTAGGTCTGGGAAAATTTCACCATTTAACAATTTGGTCTAGCAGCACCTTTTTAAATGGATTGAAAAAGGTGGTAAAGATATAATGTGGTAGGAATTCTTCCTTTTCTTTACTTTAAATGGCCACATTTAAAGGATTATCATTCCTAGAACAGTGTAGTTTGCCACTCGAAACTGGACTGGTTGAAAACTCATGAGACATTGTTGGCCATGATTTTCCATTGCTTTAGCATGTATGAAATCAAACTTGCTGAAGCTTGTCTGGAAATAGGTTTTTGGATAAAACTAATACTTGTAGAAAATTGTGGAAAGATCTGTTAATACTCTCCGATCATCATTTGGATTTTCTATATATATCCTAGATCTAGATGCAGAGAACATCTCAAGGGACTATTTGCAAGGGCTTTTTGGTAGCTTCTCATTCACAAAAGCAGGTGGTGGTGAAGTGCAAGATGCTGACACCAGCGATGGAGAATATCAAATCTATGAGCAAGACAGTCTTGGCGAGTACTCTGATGATGATGACTACTAAGCAATTCCAAAAGCTATATCAAGAGGTTTGTTAAATTATTCTTCAATTTTCAATCATTATATAATACAAAAATTCATAACTGCAAATTATGCAATATTGGTACATGTCCATCACATTGAATGATGTTCTAGATCTCTTCCTTATCATGTATTGAGATATACACTTAGCATGGGATAGGTTCATTCACAAGTACCACTACATTATATATTATAAAAAGATTCCCATGTATTTTGGAATTAAAATTCCAAATTATTTTTGACTTTTCTGTTAAGTGCATGGATCTTGATCTTGTAGCATATGGTTCAATTTGTTTACTGTTTGCAAGTTTCACAGCATTTTGATGAACTATTCTTTGGGACTCCTGATTCTTGATGCTTGATATGACAATAGTCCTTTTCCTTTGCATCCATCTGTTTCAACTTTCAATAACTCAAAACTCATCGGATATGGCCCTCTTACACTGCTCCCAACACAACCACCCCCTCCCTTCCTAAAGATTATTTTGCTATATTTTTGTCCTTATCACAAGGTTTCCAACTTTTCACATTCTAGTTTTCTTCCTGGATCAGTGAGTGCCCAGAGTCTTGAAATTGATTACCAGCTCAAAATGTTAGGTGGGAGCATGGTTGTCAAAACGTATATCATGTCAAGAATCGGTTTTTATCTTTCCCATATTATGTGTACAAATCGAAAGAACTAGAAGATTATGTGCCACAAGAATTTCAATATTAGCACATGAAAGATTCAGTGTCAATATATATAAACACACTTATATTTTATGAAGATACTTCATTGATTATAGAGTTAGAATCTCATTTATGAGTTTTTCCATTGTCTCACATAAATTGAAAATAAATATTAAAATTAAAAACATGCAGGGGCACTAGAATCTGTATAAGTAAATACTTGTCTTCTTTATCTATGTGTTCCACCTATCTTCCAGATTCCTACTTACCTAGGAAAGTGTTAAATGTGTTTTTAAATATGTGAAAGATGTACAGTAGTTTCTCTTCATCCCAATTAGTACATAAATGCAAGTCTGAGCAGTGTAGAAAAAAGCCATGCTTGTTTAATGGAGGAGAAAATAGAAAGCCTAAGTCAATCTCTGAATGCTTTCTTTAATCTTAAAGTATCTCATGGAAGTTCGATAGTTGGCTTTGTGACAATTCTAGATGTTGCTAGTAAGGTGGGGTGCTCCTCTTGTGATCCTCACTCAGCTAATCAAGTTGCAGATTAGTTAGCCAATCAAGGAGCTAAGAACTTGGTTTCTTTTGTTGGAGACTTTTTTCCTTCCCTGAGCATGTGCACCTTTTGTAGTGTATCTTTTTGCCTATAGTCTATGCTGATAATGTATGGGGAAGTATCTTTAAGACATAGTCTACTTTAGGTTGTACTTAAAGGTTTCGAATTAGTTAAATAAACAATAAACAAAACAAAAAAGAACTCGCAAAATAGCTAAACTGCTCTTGTATTGTATGTATAATAATTTGTTGTATAGAGTAATTAAGATGCAACACCAATTGACAGCATGTTGTTTTTATGTCAAGCACTTAGGTAGCTGGTGAAAATCTAAGCTTGTATTCAGAGTTTGCCTGTGTTGAATTTGAATATCAAGTTTGCTTTTACGCCTTGATTTAACTTTGTCATGATGCAATTTTGCTCACTATCATGTAGGTGCCAAAGCTAAGCATCCTCATAATCTCAAGGACAGCTTTTTCCAGCTGTCTTTTGGATTGAAATTTTGGTATAGGTGCAGACTACTCGGATGATGAGAAGCTGAAGCTTTGTTTAAGTAAGTAGGGCTAATTCATGTGTATAAATATATTTATCTAACTTCTAAAGATGAACATTTATGTATTTATTCATTAGTTATTCTCAAAGTTATCTAGGTCTCTCATGAAGGGCTGATTTATTCACATAATGAGCATCCATGTATCTTCTTTGCAGTTTTTATGCAATGAGAACTGACAATCAAGGAAAAAAGGCTACCCAGGTTTTTGAGAGCCATACATAATATCAATACGAGGGCATTTGGGGAATAATTATTGAAAACCTTGAGAATTGAGTATGAACAAATCAAAATTGCATTTATATATTGTCCTTTGGAATTAAAGGAAGAGGTTCAAATGGGCCCTCTTTTTTCTCTGTTTTACATTCTGCAATGAAAATTTACAAGCCAAATGAAAGCCATTTAGATTGTATAAACAGACGAAAAAGTTGTGTCCTTCAGTCCAGGTAGAAGAGAGTCACAATTTTCCGGAGATTTTTGGCCTCTTGGCATGTTTCCATGAGAAGCTTGCTATCATGAAAAGCAAAGCAAATGACTTGCTGTACATGTGAAATGATGTCCATATTACATAGCCTGCAGTTTTGTCACAGAAAGGCACTATCAGATTAAAACCCCTTTTAGCATTTAGCAACAAAAATGAAAAAGAAAAAATAAATCAAATCACTAAATAACATGAAAAAGGCAGATGATCGTTGTACTAGAAAAAAGAGTATGCCTAAAAGGCTTCATCTGCTCAAAGACCAATGCTTTAGGAAGCTATTACAAACCTGCTGGCTTCTATCAAAGGAAGATGATCATTGTAAGGCTTCTCTATTACATTTTTCACCTGAAAATCATGAAAAGAAAAACATTCTAAATATGATTATCACATTTGCAAGAAATGATGCATGAAACAATAGCAATTATGATAAAGTCCTACTTTAGACAGTAGTTCTTGGCTCTCAGGAGGTTGCATCTTCAAACTCTGAGGTAAGATTACAGTAAGCAGCTCTGGTTTCTCTGCTCTTAGCGCACCTCTGATAACAGCTGCATTAGTGCCAGATGCTCCTGATGTAAAAATGTGGTTTTTCTGTAGGAAATAATCATAGGAATTTCAGAAGCATGAATATGAAAATGGAGAGTCCCAGCAGCATGTTGGGCTCAATAAGCACCCACAATGTTAGACATAAAATATACTGATAGAAGTTACAGCATCATACAGTTATAACCATAGCATAGCTGAGAATCTCAATAAGTTCTTGATGTGTGAATCCCATATTCCTTGTCCCAAAGAACCCAATAGCTCTTGGCCCTTGTTGTTGGATGGCCAATAACTCCTGCAAAATAATTCGCACATAGCAACTTTAAAATCCACAATAAGATGTTCATAAAAATCAATAGAAAGGGGAAAACCTAGAATGCTTGCTCATTGCAACTAAGAGCCACACTGTAAGCACAGTTTTGGCAATCCAAGACCTACCAATAACAATCAGATCATATTTTATCAGATCCTCTGAAGATTTTGTTAGAAATCTGTTTTAGAAAACCACAAAAATAAAATTGTAAATCAGATTGTCTAGGTCATCCAATCATCCCAATCTTCACTTTGTAGTAAAGTACATGGAAGGCATTTGCTTTTGGGTCCGAATGGACCAATATATACAAGATCATTATGGCTTACTCAGCTATGGGACCTTCCCAGGCAGAATAAAAAATTAAATAAATCACTGGATAACAATATGTCAACTGAAGAACAGATCCACTCCCCCACATAAGACTCTAAAGGAAACCTCAACGCAAAAAGACAAGTTAACATACCTGCAGATAATCCACATCAGGAACAGGTTTAAACTCTGATACCAGCACCGCCCCTGACCCTTCCACTAGGGATTGGGCTTGAGTTGGAACTTGACTGGCAACCTCTTCGTCAGAACAAAAAATACGCCCTGGGTTCTCCTCTTCATCCCTCCAACTACCCCCGTCTTGATCTTTTCTCATATGTCCACAAATCCACTATACCAGTACATGAAAAACACCGCCCCAGTGGTAAATCATTAGGGAAAACCAACTGCCCAGAAAGGGGTGATAAAATAAGCTCAGGCTCACATGAGCGTTGAGATGTGCAGATTGTGGAAAAGTATTCATGTTTAAAACACAACCATTGACATACAGCAGTCTTCAGGGAACTTCAAATCTGTTTCATCACCTTATTAGCTGGTTTTAGATAGTAAAAGAGACGGACATATTTAAAACTGCCTCAAATAGCCTTGAAGCCAAACTATTTTCAGTTGGACACATGTTGATGAAATATAAAAGGTATCTACATTCTGTATTCAGGTTAACTGTAAAGATTATTCCTTGAGAAATAAACAGAGAAGGTATTGATAAATAAAATTAATTTATTGAGTAAACAATAATCTTATTAGAAAGAACACTGTACATATATAGAATGAAGACTCCTAGTCCAATAAGGCCTGTTTTTTGTTTTTAATATGAAAACTACGAGTGCATATAAATACAGAACCTAACAAAAAATAGGGAGATACAACCCAGTATGTATGTAGTATACAAGCACACCAAGGCAAACAAAAGCAAACAAATTACATTACCACACTAAACCAAGCTCAAGCTATCTACAAAGTCTACAAAAAAGGGAAGGGGAAAAACATCAACTCCCACCAAGCAATTGGACTAAGTGTGAAATATTTTGGGGAAGGGATTTCCACAACTTTAATTGTCTAAACCTTCAAAGGTTCTTCTATCATTGTTTCCAAATAGTCCAAACTAAACAAAGGGGAGTCAACAAAGGGGATTGTGGCATAAGATTTTTTCATAGACTAGGTTGGAGTAGCTTCCGCCAGACAGTATTTGTAATATGATGATGATCTCCTTCAAGTGTTTTGAGAATTCAATTAGAGGTAGGGCCCGTTGGAGGATCGCATGTCTCTCTCTGTTATGGACTGTGTGGAGAGAGAGGAACGCATGGATTTTCAAGGACACTTGGAGGACGTCAAAGTCGTTGTGGGATTTGCTTCATATCTATGTTTCTTTTTGGGCTTACTGTACAGACATTTTTAAACCCTACTCTTTGAGTGTTATTTAGCTTAGTTGGCTCTCGATTTGTACATATTAGGGTTAGGTTATAGGGGCTGGTGTTGTTATACTTGTATAAGTCTTTTGTCCTTATTGTATAACCATCATTGTTTTGTGAAGGTTTTCTTAGTTTCTTTTGATTGGATTTGCACATCATGGGGAAGACTTCTCATTTTTCTCATGTTTTTATTATCAATTAATACATTTGTTTGTTTATGATAAATAAAAAAAAGGAAGGTCAATCTCCAAACATCCAAGTCAAATTTGTTGGATAAAATGGTGCATTTCAACAACAAAGTTCTCTATTCTTGTTAATGGAAGCTGGGGCAAGGGCGGAGATGGGATTCAGATCTCTCACTTATTGTTTGCGGATCATATTGTCATTTTCTGTGAAGCATTGCACAATCAAATCACTTATTTGAGTTGGTTGCTTATGTAATTTGAGGTCATTTTAGGCTTGAAAATCAATTTGGAGAAAAGTGAGTTAATTACTGTGGGAAGTGTGGAGAATCTGCATGATTTGGCCTTAGAGTTGGTTTATAAGGTGGCAGCTATTCCTTCCTCTTACTTGGATCTTCCATAGGGGGCCCATTATAAATATGTGACAGCTTGGGATGGGATGGAAGAAAAGTTTCCTAAGAGGTTAGCCATGTGAAAAAGATAGTACATCTCAAAAGGTAGGAAGACTTACTCTGATTCGAAGCACCCTTTCTAGTATGTTGATCTGCTTCATGTCACTCTTTTGCATGCCAAGGCTGGTTGGTTTAAGGTTAGAGTAGATTCAAAGGGATTTTCTGTTGGGCAGTAGGGCTCTTGTGCAAAAACCCCACTTAGCAAGGTGGAAGACGGTTTGTTCAGGGAAAAGAAAAGGGGGCTTGGGTATAAGGTGTCTTTTAGTGATGAACAAAGCCCTCCTTTGTAAGTGGAGTTGGTGTTTTTCCAATGAGAGAGGGGCGTTTTGGAAGCAAGCTATTAGCTAGAAGTATGGTGGAGATGAAGGGGGGTGGCGCTTTTGTGAGGTGGGAGATGGGCATGATGTTGGCATTTAGAAAGCCATAAGCAAGGAGTGGGATCTTCTAAGCAGTAGAATATCTTTTTCAATGGATAATGGTCAGAGAGTGAAATTTTGAAAGGATAAGTGGTGTAGAGGCGAGTCACTTTGTGCTTCCTTCCCCTCCTTATTTGTCATTGCTGTTTCTAAGGACATATGAGTGGCAAATGTGTGGAACTCAACAGTTGATGGGGGTGGATAGGTTCCTCGCTTCTCTAGGTCGTTTAATGATTGGGAGGTGGAAAGTGTGGAGCGCTTTTTACTGTTTCTTCAAGCAAAAAGGGTGTTAAGGGATGAAGAAGATATAATGATTTGGACAGTTTCGAAGAGTGGAAAGTTTTCAGTCAAATTCCTTTATTCCGTTTTGGAGCTCAGTGATCCTTTATTGTTCTTGTGGAGCATCATTTGGAGTTCTTGTGTGCCACCCAAGATGGGTTTTTTTTTCTTGGGAGGCGACTTGGGGGAAAACCTTAACTTTGGACCTTGTCTAGAGGAAGGGGCTTTCTTTGACAAACAAATGTTTTCTTTGCCACTTTGAAGAAGAAACCGTTGATCACATTCTTATCCATTGTGAAAAGACAAGGATTCTTTGACAACTGTTGTTTACTCTCTTTGGGGTGTCTCGGGCCCTCTCTTCTTCAATTAAAGAGACGTTTCTTGGGTGGCATGAGTCTTTTTTGGGTAAAGGTCACAAAACGCCTTAAAAAGTTGCCCCATTATGTATCTATTGGACCATTTGGAAAGAAAGGAACTTTCTTGCTTTTGATAATGTTGAGTTATCGGTCCTTCTAACTTTCTTGCTTTGGATGGCAAGTGGGACCGTTATGCTTGTTTTGGGTCATTTGGAAGGTAAAGAATAAAATTGCTTTTGAAGATAGTATGTTGTCCATCCAAAGGCTGAAAGCTTCTTTTGTGTATTTACTTTGGTCGGAGATCAAATTGTGGATAAAAGATGGTCCTTCGACCTTAATAGATTTTATTGATTAGGTGGGTTTGCGATGAGGGAGAAGGTTTTTTGTTTTTCCTTCTTGTTTTGAGTCCAATTGTAAGAGGGTGAGTGTCTCTATACTGTAATTATGTGAGTCGCTATTTTAGCGCCTCTTGGTAATACAATTCTTTTGCTTATTGATAAAAAAAATAATGTGGAGTTATCGGTCCAAATGATGAAAAACTCTTTTGTTTGTAATTTATGGTCGTGGACTAGGGAGTTTGTAGATGCGGACCCTAGTTCTCTTATTAGCTTCATTGATTGGCTAAGTTCTAATTGAGAGCAAGTGATTTTTTTGTTCTCTTCTTCCCTTACTTGGCTAAGCCCTTTAGCGGCCAGTGTATACTTCTTGTATACTTTGGGGCACTATTTGAGCGTTTCCTTTTAACACATACTCCCTATTTTACCTATCAAAAAAAAAAAAAAACACACACACACATATTGGCATTCTTTGGTATTTTAAAATTTGGAAAATGAGCATACGCTAAGGCTCCAAATATGGCTACAAAATAGCTTTGGCTCTCTATCCTTGTCTCATAATTTTTATTCTTCTCTATCTTCTTTCCTCTTCTCTTCCTACCTATTTAATCTTATTGCTTTGTCATTTATCATCTCAAGGAAGATTACTTGGCACCCTTCCTTGTTTATTTCTTCCTTTATCTCTCTTCTATTATCTTTTTTCTTTTGTTGTCTTCTTCTTCTTCTTCTCCTCAATATGATTTAATGTGCTTCAAGCAACAAACCTAAACTCCTTTAAGATGTGAAGAAAGATTTGGTTAGAGAATGGAGCTAGGTTCTCATGGAGAAATAGGGGGTAAGCGCTGGTTTGGGGTGGATTCGAAATCCTTTGAGATTTTGAAGGAGACAGTTAAATATTAGGAAGTTGGTCTGATTGTGGAAAGGAGTTGAGGTTTTTCCTCGTGGATCAGATTTGGTGAGAGAGGCCTTGTTATGATATTGGAGGGGGTTGAACTTTGTTGTGGCAGTTCATCCAAAAAGCATTTTAGGATGGATTGGAAAGAAGTGGGGAGAGTTTTTAAGCTAGAGCTTTGTAGCAACAGAGCAAGTTGTTTCTTGCATTGTTCTGTTAGTGTTAGAGGTGTTCTAGGGAGGTGGAAGATCATGGAAAGTGAATTAGGAGTATAGGTGTTGCCCTAGTGCCCATACTTGTGAAGGAGCCCTAAGGAGATGGTCTTCATCTAAGGGTGTGTGCAAAAGATACCCCTAGCAAAGGTGTTTCTTATGCAAATGTGGCATCCATAGGCAAGGAGGAATTGGGTGAGGCAATTTGGATCCAGTTTGGGAGGGAGGATTTAAAGATTAATGTGGAGCATTTGAAGCATTGTTTGGTGGGTAGTTGGGTAGACCCCGCAGTTGAGGTTCCAAAGTTGAGCTCTATGAAATCCTGGGCTAGAATCAACTAGAGGCTGAATGGAAATCTTCAAGTGGTAATGTAGGGAGGCACCCTCATTTTGTTTGATTTTGGGAACGACTATGATGCCAAAAGGGTGTGGTGTATGGGCATTTGCTCTTTTGAAGGAAAGAGATTGCAATTGGAGTGGCGGAGCCCTGAAGCTGGTTGTTACAAGGAAAGGGCCTGTGTAAAAGCATTTTGGGTGAGAGTGAATGGGCTGTCATTGCTTGTAGGGTAATGACTTCTTTAAGAGGGTGGATGATGCTTGTGGAAGTTTTGTGGTTGTGGATGTAGATACAACAAAGAGACACCATTTACAGTGGGCTAGAATTCTAGTAAGCTACAATGGAAGAAGGGTCCCTAGGATCCTACATGTGGTGGTAGCGTTTTTAGTCTTTGCATACAATTATGGTGGAAGATACCACCGATGTAGGAGGCTTGCAGGGTGATGAAGGTAGAGAATGATCATAAGGGTAGGCCATGTGAGGGTGGGGATGGGTTGAGGGTGAGAAGCGTGCAAAAAGATTGGACCACCCAAGGAGTGTTTGCATGTTGCCCAAGTATCAATTGGCATAATTTTTTCCGCCTACAATAGATATTTGGAGGCTAATGGGTTAGTTGAGGGAATGGTCCCTGGGCCTCCTTTTTTTGGCTTGAGTTGGGTCGATGGGCCTAGTAATATCAAGCCCTCTTTCTCCTACAGGTCGAGAGGTGGGAGGCTCTATGTGCCTCTTGACTTGGACCAGCCCTTTCCCTTGGGTTGTTGTTCTTTGGCCCGTTCCTTTTTAGTCGAAGAGGAGCCCCCCTTTGCCTCAGGTCAAGCCAGTCCTATAGAGGGCTCGTATGATCTTTTCGTGAACCAACCCAAAGGTTCTTTTAAGAGGCTTCCTTTGCTGTTTGGTGAAGGATGTGTGGTTCAGAAGCTTCCCTTAAACCTTTGCTTCCTAACGACACCACAAATCACTAACGTAAGAGTGCCATCTGCAGATGATGCTCTCGTGTGAAGCATAAGGTTTCACAGGTAAGGCCTTGTCTTCTTGTTGAGAGGTGAGTCAATGAATTTTGTCTATGTCTCGTTTTGATAGGGAGCTTCGAAAGTTGGAGAGCTCGATTAACTACAATCAATCAAGCGGAAAAGAGAGGAGTTAGAAGGGTCGGTAGAAAGTGGATTATGAGTGTTCAAGCAAGAGTTGTGAAGAGTGGCTAGAAGTTTGGGTAGGAGAGATGTAGGCTTTATTCAGTCAACAGTTAGCAGATTTGGTTTGGCTTTGGCTGCAAGTTGGACGTAAGGGTGCCCTATGTTTTTCTAGAACTTTAGGGCATTGATTTTGTATTGGGTTGTGGTTTGTTTTTCTCTTTTCCCTTTGCTTGCCTTTGAGCACAGTTTATATTATATTTTGCTTTTTACCTATCAAAAAAAAAAACAAAATCTAAAATTCCCTTGAGGAAGTTTTCTTTTCTCTTGTGCTGTCTCTTTCTTCCTTATTGCCCAACAACAAATTATTATCATTGCTTATCTTGAATAACCCTACTCCCCTTGAATGACATCACCAAACAACCCATTTCTAGATTTCGCATAGAATAGAACACAAGGAAATCCCCAATAATCAGCCAAAAATATGTTTGTACCAACAAAAGGAATCTTTAAAAGAAAAATGTAAACTGTAACCACCTGAGAAAATCAGTGTGAAAGGTCAGCCCTCTGCCTACAACTGTAAGCTGACACAAGGCCCATTTTGGTAGCCTTTCATGTTCTTTGTTGTCTTTTTTCCTCAAATATTTTTTGTTAAGCACCTTTTCAAATTTATTCTTATTATAACTTCTGTTTTCTTCTTTCATTCAACAACTCCGAGCAAATACATTTGTCTCCATTTTTTTTTTCATGGAAACAAACATATTTCCATTTTTTTCATGAAAAGAAACACATTTCCAGAAAAGCCAACAACTCTTTCAAATTTCCCTTTTTCTTTTGGTCTAGGTGGAACTTGTCTATTACAGATATACTTGGCTGGAACCTCTTTTTTGGATCCTCCAATATATTTTATATTCTCATTGCTTATTGAAAAAAAGAATTTAGACCAAAAAGATTTATATATATATATATTATACAGGGAAAACTAGAACCTTATAAAAACTATTTGGGGCCATATGGTAAGAAGCATAGTTCATGAAGGTTTAAGACCATTTTACAAGCAGCTTTGATCTGGCATCAAACCCACCATGAATTAATGCCACAATCCTCATGGGACAAGTTTTTCTGTGGAACCACAAACACAGAATATAATGGAAACCCATGTTTCATTCACTAGCATACAAAAGTAGCCCCTGTTATAGGATCTCCATTAAAAAACTAAGCTACTATCTAATCAAAAATTTAAAGCGCTTTCTGCCATTTTTACAGAGTAAAATCAATGCATATTTTCAGCAACAAAATCACTTCAGAAATGCTAATCAAACGGTACCTAAGAAACCCCAAATTGAAATTAAAGGATTTTCACTAGAACAAACAAGAGACCCAATTCTCAGAATTCTCGGAAATCCATTAAATACCATAAAAACTTGAACATATCTGTGTGGAGAGTGAGAAATACCTTGTGTCTTGATGAAAGACTGGATCCTTTTTCTGGAACACACCTGCGATGGGATTGAGAAGAAGAAAAAGAGTAGTAGGAAGGGAAGGGGTTGAAGGGATTGGGGCTAGGGGAACTGAGACTAGGGCTTGGTGATTGAAAGAATATTAGGGATTTGGAAGAAAAAGAAGAGAAACTGAAGGTGGCAGTGGTAGCGGCGGTGGTTAGAGGCAACATTAGCCTCAAAGGTGTTGTCATCCCACCACCTTCGCCGATTTTCTTGGTACCTTTTCCTCTCTTTTGCTCTTCCCTTTTTCTTTTTCTAGGAAAACAAGCACGAGATATGGAGAGAGAAAGAGAAGAAAAACATATAAATATGCGAATATAATCTTAAAAACATTTATCCTCTCCTTTTTCCCTCCTCCCTTTTCCTTTCTTTTCTTTTTTTTTATATGATATGATGATTTCATTACCATTTTTCTATTTGATATCAAAAAATAATTTTTTTAATACCATAAAAAATATTCGCAAGGTCTACAAATCATCCTCTTGCCCTAAATATCATTTGTTTATTTTTTTTATTTCATTTTTTTCCCTTTGTTGACAATTCAAAGTTCTTCATAGAATACATATCACATATCCCTGATTTTAATTTGTATTCGGGAAAAGGATTTTGATAATATTTTTCAACATAGAAGGGAGACAAGAATCATGAGGTCTCATCTAGGAGGGGTATCATTTCATTGCCATTAAACCATCTCAACATTGATTGGGTCAATTCACTTAACTACTACTTAAATATTAACCTATCAAATTGATGCTTTCCACCTTTATACACAAGGCTGTTATAGAAAAATGGTGGTATGAATTCAGTCATTTTCCTTTTAAGCTAATTCTATTTCTAGGCACATCCACATACCAAATCCCTGGATGACCTTGCCCACCAAAGGAAGCAATCCACACCAGCTTGGTTTCAACTCCATGGGTAAGGGACGAGTATTGGGTCAACAACCACAAAGAATACCATTTCTATAAATTTTGAGAAGCTGAATCTTGAAACCCTTGACTGACCATAAATATGGCAGTATATGGAGCTGTTAGTCTTGGTCAATCCAACTTATGCAGTTTTCCTTTACAAGAAAAAATGAACAAATAAAAGGTTTTGAATTATGTTATCCATGTTTAGATCATCCTGTGGCCTGTCATGGCTGCTAATAAACTTGTTCTAAGATAAGTTTATCAACCACACGGGTGTTGTTGTTCAGCAATGAACGTCATTACAACAGGATTTTGAGGTGCCGATGCTATACTACCATATAAAAACCGAAAGGAGAAGTGGCTGTTCCCAAGCGTACTAAATATCCCATCTCTTTTTCACGCGGAACATCAAAGCTGATGAGTGAATGTCGTCTTGCGGCACTTGGAGCATGAACTGAACTTTCAGCTTCATTGGTGTAGACTTTGCATTGCCTCCTTCGTCTCCAACCTGAAACCAAATTTCAAGAATCTCATTTTTGTTCACAGCAAAAAAATATATGCAGTAAAGTGAATATAATTTCTTTTCCTTTGATGATTTTTAAAGTTTCTCTTCCTTTCGAGGCACCTCTAAAGCCAAGGATTCAAGCACACAGCAAAAATATTATGACAACAGCTCAACTATAATACTTGGCTGCACAACGAATATAACTTCTTTTCCCTTACAGGGGCCCTGTAAAGGCAAAGCTTATCAAAGCATTTGCACAATTAGAGCTGATAAGTCGATTAACTAAGTTTCACACAGCTGCATATCTTGAAAGCTTGCAAGAAAACCTCTTTACTCTACTTTGGGCAGGGTTCCTGAGAAAGGAACAGTTGCAGGGAGACATGCAACACAACAAAATAAGGAATCATCCACCCTGGATGAAAGACTGGTGCCTTTATGACTTGTCCCTAGGAAATGAAACTAACAGGCTTTTACGCTCGTATATGTAATGCATCCAAGAAGATTACATGCTTGTTGATGGAAAGCTCCATGATCACCAGAAAGCTATGCAACACAAATAAATGATCATGAGCCAAGTTTTTCTACTTCATGTTAATACTTTAGGTCAATGCTAAAAAATTTGTGCCCATGGAACAAAGCAACCATCAAGACCTTTCTTCTGGGTGGTCATAATTTATGCCACAGTAAAAGACAGTCAGAAAAAACATGTACCAGAGCTCACAATACCAAGAGTGAATTTTTTTTGCTGTATCTCATCTAAAGAGCCTTGAGATAAGACTTTGCCCAGTTTCATTTGAGAGGACTATCGATCTATACCATCAAAGAGAAAAAGAGAATATACTCTTTTAGAAGTCCATCTCTTAACTGGAAAGGCTAAGCCATTCATGAAGAGATAATGCTATGCATCCATGGACATCAACACAAATCATGCAAGTCTATCAATCATGATGCATGATTTCTAATATGTTGAAATTCAAAAGGGCTATCTGCTTTGTAATCCTAACTCCAGATAGAGGGAAATTGGAACCAAGTAGTCTAGAAAATATACAAATGTGAAATTGAAACACAAGAAGGAAATTGAAAACACCATTTCCACTCCACAGGCCTTTTTACTTCTGTACATACCATATCAATGGTACCACATTTTTTCCATCTTAGCTATGATGGTAAAGGCATCATCATCCCTACAAATTGGGGATCATAGAATTCAGGTTAGGATATTCTTCAGGGATGAGGGATGAGTACTATATTCTACAGTTCTTCACCAAAAATATAAAAAATAATAATAATAAAAAATAAAAAGATTGGTAACAGACAGCATCTAAATCCACCAAACAAATGGGATATAAGACTACTGATGAAATATTTTATTAGCAAAGGCAATGAAATCAAACAAATATCCATTCTTACCCAAAGAGACGCCCAACCAAGGCGCACCTCAGAATCATAGCCAACTTTAAATTTGTAGTCCTTGCCAACTGTGTGCTTGTAAACAGTGCTCCAGTAGTTTGAGTCAAGATTGTACCAGTAACTGACCATACAAGTATTAAAATAAATTATAAACACCATCCCAAATGTACAACTAGCAGGATATAGATAACATGGGATATAGAAATACTAGAAAAAAAAAGGTAGGCTTAAAAAAAAATTAAAATGGGAAGATTCTAATTGACACTTCAATAAACCTACAAACATGAGTTTTCACATTCCTGCCCACACTGCCACTGTCAAATATTATTACAATGGGTAGAAACATCAAGTATTTTCTCCTTTTCAACTTTCCTTAACTAGTAAGCATGATTTTTTCCAAATAAATTGAAGGGCATATGCATAAATATAAGAGATGAGAGAGACCAGATTCTCACTGCAATTGTACATCCATATCTACTTCTAAATCTTGGTAGACAAGATATGTGTCCTATAAGGTAATGACATATAGGCTAAGATACATACAGCAAATGTCTTTTTCTTTTTTTCCTTTTTTTTTTTTTTTTTGTAGGCAATAAAATTTATAGATACGGCAAAATAGTACATCAAAGTACATGAGATGCATGCAACGTACAACAAACAACAATGCCAAAAAAGAGAACACACTAAACAAGTCTCTCTCTCTCAGCATGATCCCAGCCAATTTATAAAATCAAAGGCATTATGTCTTCTTTTATATACAACTTAACCCAAATTAAAAGGTTACTTAGGAATGAACATTTCATCTTTTGACAAGACTGCTCCTTGTTTTTTAAAATCATCCAAAAAATGCATAGAGGAATGACTTTCCATACTTCATACATTTTCTTTCCACAAAGGAACCCTGTCAACAAAAGAATTTCTTTGATGGTAGAAGGAAACACCCAAGCTACACCAAATAAGTAGAATAGCAACTACCACAAAATCCTTGATTTAGCATAATGAAGGAGAATTTGATCAATTAATTCCTATTTGTCAACAGTCACCCTCTCCTTTGAAATTGATTTAACATTAGCACACTTCCCTAATTGACAAAAGCTTGCTTGGGATAGGACCCATGAATTCTAAATTATGCTCATCGAGCTCCAAAATAGAATAAAGAGAATTTATGGAAAAAATCGTTCTTTAAATCCATTTAAAACACTTGACACTTTTCTTCTCTCTTCACCGACATATTTGGCAATTTTGAGGAAAAAGTCCTAACAATACTCAACTTCCAATCGTTTAAGTGTCAACAGAAACACAGATTCCATTGACCCTCCACACCTATCAATCTCAAAAATTCACCACTCAAGCCTCTTTAGATGAGCCTAAAGCATATAAAAAGGGAAAGGAGACATACAAAGACTCCTTGCACCATTTTCCTTCCAAAATTTCACCCTCCACCAATTATTCAATTCAAAGGATGCCCTATTATTGAAAAAGATCCCTACCCCTTCTGATAGGTTTCCATACCCCAATCTCATACCCATGTCTCACCTTGCAAGAATGCCAACTTCCTCCTTTCCATACTTGCCCTCTATAACTCGTTTCCAAACAAACTTCCCCTTTAGAAGCAAATCCCCAACTCCATTGCCTAGAGAGAGCTTGATTAAGTAATGAAAGGTTTCTAATGCTTAGTCCCCGTCCCCCCCCCCCCCCCCCCCCCCCCCTTCCCCCCACCTTGCACTTATCCATGCAAATAGTAGTCCATTTCATTAAATCTGGTTTTTTGACCAATGCCCCACCTCCCTATAGGAAATCTCTTTGAATCTTCCCAAACCTTAACCTGACCTTCCTAGGAATTGAAAACAAGCATAAAGACAGACTGAATAACGTGCTTCTAATTAATGTGAACCTCCCCCTTTTGAAATATATTACCTTTTCATCTCAATGGTCTTCAATGGAACCACTCTTCCACTCCATCCCATAATGATACTAATCTGAAAGGAACAATCAAAGGCAAACCTAAGTAGATGGAAGCTCTCATCCCCCACCGCCACCCACCCCTCACAAAATTGGGATCAATTCGGTTTTTTCTAAATTTATATCAGCTTTGAGATTGCTTCAAACCACATGAGCAGCCAACTACAGAATCCTTACAAAAAGGTAAAGTATCATCAACAAACAACAAGAGGGACACCACCACTATCTCATCACTCCTCCCCTAATGATATTAACATAAGGTCTAATCATATGCACATTGATATAGCTATTTAATCTTTGGATGTCAACACCTACTAATAGTTATGCAAGTTGGGTAAGTATTAGCAAAATCATGGTGAAAATAAATTTGATATCTTTTTGGCCCATAGCATTAGATTGGCACCTTTAGTGATACATATGTACATGGTTTGGTGATAGTTTGTTGGTAGCTTTATACAATTTTCCTTGTAAAAATTTGTTGATGGTAATAAATGATAATGGTTAGATTAGTTCCCAATGGAGTTCTAAGGATCCTTGACTAGTTTGGACAAGCTTGTGACAGAATTAGGTTAGGCAAGGGTAAGAGAAGTGAATCCCTTTTGTAAGCTTTATCACATAACAAATTTGCATCTCAACATAAGGCAAATCATCTCTCAAATGCTCGTGCTTGTGCACAAGTTAAAGCTTTGGGATGCCATTGTCATGATGCAATAAATAAACAAAAACTAGAGTGCATATAACATACCTAGAAATGTGATCAAGCTAGTAATTCAACAGGACTCACAAAACAATCTGAGGATAAATGAAGAAAGGAGTTCCCACCTCAACTTGTCTGAAGGACTAAAACGACGCTTAAATGCAAATGATATTGCATTTGAAGGCATGGAAATGCTTGGGATGAATGCCACTTGTTCATCCTGCAATAAATTCAAAATTCTCAATTCTATAATCCAAACAAATGAAGCCCACAAGAGAGGGGGAAATCCAAAGATCCAGCATATTCCCCAATTGAGAATTTTCTGGGAAGGCGGACTTCAGAGCCAAAATTTGCTCAATTACTCAGTCCAAGCCATTCCATAATTTTTTATTTTGAGAACTACAATTTGATCGCAAATCAGCCAAAGAAGAAATCGAGTAATCAAAATGAAAATAAAAGAATAAAAGAATAAAAGAATTGATGAAAAGTAATGCAAACAGAAAACCACCTTATATAAGTATCTTAGTTTCAAATCATCATCCCTGAATTGAGCAGAGAAAACCCCATTCAAAATTTGATGTTGAAGGATCCCATTAATTGATAACATTTTCTTCACTTCTTCCTCTTCTTTCTCCTCTAATGAAACTTCACCAGCAGGGAACTTAAGGGTAGCTTTTGGCTGCAAAACCAGGAATTATGAACAAATGGCTACACACTTTTCCAACAATATAAGTGGAAAAAGATACTGAATGTAATGCAGGGCAGTGCTTTTACAGGGCCACTTTACCAACCTGAAGTTGGAAGAATACATGCATATTACCAGACTCACAGCAATAGCCAGTAAGCCTCCTAAAATAGGCTCAAATATGGAATTCTAATAATGTTGAGGACCTACATGCTAAGAATTATAATTTATACTCACAAAACCAATGGCTGGAACAGCAGATGACAGTTCGAATTTGTATCCAGGACCAGCAAGGTCGGCAACCATGGCCACCTCTCCTTGTTGTGCCTAAAAGAATATGATAGAAAGCATGTTTGAGAAATGGCAAGAACATAGAATATAGAGTTCAATTGAAAATTAGATCACAAACATTACAACACAAGGGATAAATTTATGCTCAAGAGACATTACAACAAAAGGAAACAACTCAAGCTCAAAAGGCATTACAAAAATATCAAATCCAATATCATTAGTTTTTTTATAGAGAAAATCTCACTCTAAGGGAGAGATTCTAATTCTAAATGCATAATGAGGGTTTAGGGAACTTCTAGCAACAAATAAACCTCATAAAATTATACTTTGCAAGAATGTTTTAGAAGGATATCATAAACAAATGCAATGGTGCCACTACTTGTGACAAACCAGATACAAGGATTCAGATAAAAAAAAATCCCAACAATGTAATTAAAGGAAAAAAAAACAGTTAAATATCAATAATAATAACTTACTTGTTTTCTATTTTATCCTTATCTTTTCTTTTCTTTTACTTTTTATAATATTTTTATAGAACTTCATTTGAGCAACCAATAAAATTGAAAATAAAAATAAATAATCAATTAAAATCAAATAGTCAAATCCATATTTTTATAAAAGTTCATTTCCAGCAAACTCTCCTGTGATTACATGGGAAAAAAAGTTGAAAATAAATGGAGCATGACAGAACTGTTGTAGGATCTACTTAACTTCTATCCGTTGTTTCAAGCCTCTTGTACCAATGCTTTTAAAGACATTCCTCTCAATTTTATTCAGCCCAATTGGCATTTGATTTGTAGATCAAAAAGATTTGGACAACAATAAGAGGAGCTTAGTTTGGGTTTGAGGAGATGATATTTATGTATATTCTTATGTGGATTAAACCATATTGTATGGGTCTCCTTGTATAGTGGAGGATTTGGTCATATTTTAGTAAGGTTTTTTTGTAACTATTGGAAGGAATCCTCATCCTAATCATTTACCTTGATTAATACATCTTTTGCTTCTGATTAAAAAAAAGGTTGAAAATAAAAAAATAAATCAATCAAAATAAAATGTCGAAATCCTTTTCTCATTTTATAAAAGTTGTTTTCTAGGAAACTCTCTTTTTCCAATTCCTATAAAAGTTCACTTAAGAAAGCTAAAAATTAAAAAAAAAAAAAATAAGACCACCAAAATCAAATGACAAGATCTAGAGCAAAGATGAAGAAGCATCCAATAAATATTCCACCTCACATCCATGAGGGTATCATAGGACTCAACATAAAGATAAAGTGGAAAGCATGTGACGTAATAAGAATATGATTCTAACACAAATCTGTAGGATAGAACCTTTTGCACTTTAGTCAAATGCTCATAACTTCAACCAAAATACTTCAGGAATCTCTCAGGTATATGCAGTACTCTTAGATGCAAAAAAAAACAACTAAATTCAATTCAATGCAGGCACCAAAGGTCTTTTTCCATGTCTATGATAGTGTTTCCTTCTAATTGCCTGGATAGAGTTCAGTGGTGGAGAAACAGATTCTGATAACCAACCCCTACAAGTCCTATTTCCAGGGTTCATATAGACTTTCATGAATTCTATAGTATTCAAATATTTAAAATACAAAAAAGCCTAAGAATCAGCTGAAAATTTTCACCAAGAGGGAAATTCAATCAGAAGACACAAGACTTCCACTCGATATAAATGTAAAATTTGAAATCTAACAAATCAAACCAATCAATTCGAGCTCTTAATTCCACATTTTTCATGTAAACTCCCCTAGACCAGAATTCGCCAAAAATGAATAACTAAATCAATGAACTGCATAGTATGTATGGAACTGTGTTCTTAAACATCCTATCTTGAAAACTCTAACCCCTACAAATGAAACAATTAAAGCAAGAGAGAGAGAGAGAAAGAGAGAGAGAGAATGTAACTCCGGAGAGCGAACGAGAGGAGCAAGAGGAAGTGAGGAGGAGGGACCTTGACATCGTGAGCGGCGTTAAAGTGGAGTCTGGAGCCGACATCAAAGCAACCCTTGATGAAAGCGTTGTGGTTCTGAAGATCATAGTGGAGAGAAAGGTGCTTGGAGATGAAGCCGAGCTGAGGGTCGAAGATCTCGCCGTCGTTGTTGTTCTGAAAAGAAAGCTTGAGTTTGGCGAGACTATCGAAGAGCTTGCAGGAGATTTTGTGGAAGAAGATTGAGCTGTCGCTGTCGAATTCCGAGGTCAGTCTGATGCTGGGTCTCCGGGGCCACAGCCAAGGCCCCTGCGGTGAGGGAGACTCCGCCGCTGGCGTGGGCGGCACCAGTGAGTTAGGGCTTGGTGGTGGCGGTGGTGCTGTTTCCACCATTGTTGCCATCTCAGAGAGAAAAGGGTAGAATGAGAAGGAGAGATTTGGAGTTATGTTGAGGTGTTTTAGGCGGAAATGTAGATGGGGATTGTGCACCTTATTTTCAAAACTGATATTTAAAATTTTTTTTTTTTGAAAATAAAAATGAAGTGGGGGCACACGGGATAAAGAAACCTCGAAAAGACATGGACAGTCAGTCGCTTTGGATTACTTTGGAAAAAATATGAATATATACACCAAGCAAAATCAAATAAATAAAAGGACTACTATATAAATTTAGAAAAACTCAGGTCCCATTGCAACCTACAAAATAACGAAATCAAAATAGACATATGAATCAGGTATTAACCTTACGGGGAGACTTTCTATCTGTCTGTTTGGGGCATTTCTGATATGTTACGTCTTTATGTATTTGGTGTGTCCTTGGTTAGGTAAGTTGTATGGGTTGGTGGTGACAACGGATGGCGTGGTAGGTATCTTAGGGTTCCAAACCAGAGATCTATTATGGTCAATTTTCATGCAGACCAGGAGTCTTCAATTGCTTCTCTAGGGTTTAAATCTTTCTAGCAAGGATATTAAGAATATCTTTCTTGCTCCTTTTGAATTCAGACGGTTTAGGATCTCAAAATGCAGGCACAGAAGGATGTATAACAACAGTTCTATTGCTTCATTTTTTTTCCTTTTTTTTTTTTCACTCGTTATATCTATAGACTATAGGTATAAGTTCATTCCCCCGAGTTCAGTTTTTGCTTTCTACATTCATAAAACCCCCCAAAAGAAAATTACCAAAAAGCACAATTGTCTCGCGCATTCTCCTTACCTGAAATTAGAACACTCAAAAATAAAAAACGTAAAAAAAGCACTCAACCCAAACTGCTAGATCAACACCTGTACCAACTACAATGGATTGATAGCCCCTTATAAAACCCTGCCATCAAACACTGCATATAAGAAGACACGGTTCCCTGCCCCAACCAACATAAACCTCCATGCACCGATCTGTAGAGTGAGAAGCCATCATGCAATATTAACAGCCACTGGCTTCCCCCGGCCCATAGAAAATCCTCTCGTACCATCTGGCATGCGTGGCCCAGGAGGTGGCTTTGCTACAGCTGGCTGTTCGTGATTGATTGAACTATTTGGAGGAGTCCCTACATGATTTCCACGGTTACCATGATGATGATATTGACCCCGTCCACGACCCTTGCCCCGCCCACGACTACGCCCTTTCCTTTGTGCACCCTCCTTGTCATTGATATGCTCCTCCCCCTGCAAAACAACAAAGATCAGAGCCCTCTCAAATGTATTGCTCAGCATTTCTCTCAATCAAGGAATGTTGTTGGATGGAGGACCAAGTCAACGCCCACAAGAATTTGTGATTAAATATTACACAGCTTTTAACCAAACATGCTGGTTATAGTTTGAAGCTCTCTCCCATTCAACATGATACACCACTTTAATGTGTTTTTGACAAAAAATAAAATGTTTAAAAAGGAGTCGGAATAATTCAATTGGAAGCTTGGGAAAACCTATATTTTCTTGTTTAGCTTTGAGTCATAATAATTATTGAAAATACTTTGGCATAGTAAGATATTCATGTGGACCAAAAGTTTTTTAGCACTCACAGCGTGCTCGTGAGAATGGACATCAGGATCTTCTGGCTGTTTGTCATTTGGTAGCTGCTCAGATGTACAAGCATCATCTTCCTCACAAATCGCTTCACCTTCATGCCCCTTTCTACTTCGTGCTTGAGCAGATTTTGCCTGCAAGTGGAATAATAAAATATGTATTAATCAACTTTCCCATCACAGGAAACTAAAATAAAAAATTAATAAATAACATTTTTCCCTTTACTAAACCCCAGTGACATGGGCCCATCCTTCTACTATATCCTACTTGATTACTAGGGAGGCTCAAACTCAGGACCCCTGGTTCACTGACAGAGGGAACAACTACTAAGCTACACCATAAGGGGCAACTAACAAAAAACACCTAACGATCAAAAACTAGTTAAAAACCCAAATCAAACTCACTCAATCAAGATTTGATTAATGACAAATAGAATTGATACCTCACTAATGAATGGAAGAATCAACTAGAACTAGTAACAACACCATTTGACTTGCTCTATCAAAACAAAAGAAAAACATTTTCATTAAAAGAGTTTTTTTTTTTTTTTTTTTGATAAATAAGCCAGGAATATATTAACAAAAGGCAAACAACCACATAGCATACATGAGGTATACAAGGTAGCTAAACCCTCAAAAACAAGTTAAGAAACCAAAAAACCTCACCAACCCTTAACTGGATGCTAACCACTCCAAAAAGCCTAAAAGAGAAAACAACTCATCTCCAATAAACAGTTTAGCCCAACTCCATAAATTACAAAATAAAGAATTTTTCAGTTTCTGAATTGCTAAAGAACCCCCCCCTAAAGGCTAACATATTCCTCTCCTTCCAAACCGTCCAAAAAATGCACAACGGTATGAATTTCCAAATCTTTTTCCTTTTTTTTCCCACGAAAGGGCCCCTCCAGCTAATTAACACCTCCTTTACAGTTTCTGGGAAGACCCAATGGACACCAAACAAGACTAGGACAATTTCCAAAAGAACTCTAACCACTATACAGTGTATAAGAATATGATTTACAGTTTCTTCTTCACAACCACACAAAAAACAATGATTAGGAAGCTGCCACCCTTTTTTTTAGAGCCTATCTAAGGTAAGAACCTTCCCCCACGTAGCCTCCCAAGCAAAGAAAGCGACTTTGGTTGGAACCCTATCCACCCATATGCAATTCTTTGGGAAGGAGGTGTCATTGGGATTAACCAACAAGCTGTACGCTTCCTTAACTCCAAACTACCCGTTTCTTCCACCCTTCCAAGAGACTGAGTCATCCTCCAAAGTAAGCCTGTAACCCTCAAGACATTAAGCAGATTTCCTACCAAATCCAACTCCCAATCATTAAAAGCTCTAAGGAATCTTAGATTCCATCCTCCCTGACCAAAATTCTAGTCCCAAACTTCCTCCACCGTAGCGTTCCTATGGGTAGCCATGGCAAATAATCGTGGAAACTTTGGGACAGCGTTGTAAGGCCGCACCACTAGTCAGTCCAGAATCTGATTTTACTGTCATTTCCAACTGTGAACACTATATTTTCCCAACACCAATCTATTTCCTTCAAAATCTCCTTCCAAATGTCCCATTAGCCTTATTTGTCCTCCAACCAAGGTCCTCTTGCCCATATTTCATCGAAATCACCTTCTTCCAAAGATTTTCCTTGTCACATGCAAATCTCCATACCCATTTGCCAAGCAAGGCCTTATTCAAAAGAGCTAGCTTCCTTAAGCCTAGCTCACCCTTCTCCTTATCCGCACACACCACCTCCCAATTAACTAAGTGGGCTTTCCTCTCCAAGTTTCCCCCTCCCCAAAGAAAGTCTCTTTGTATTTTTTCTAATCTTCTTGCTACTACCTTGGGCATTCGAAAGAGGGACATTTGATAAATGGGCATACTAGCCATCGTACTCTTTATGAGGGTGATTTTCCCGCCTTTGGAAATATATTGTCGTTTCCAAAGCGCAAGTCTCCTCCTCACTCTCTCTTCCACCCCATCCCACATAGAGATAGCCTTGTTAGGAGCCCCTAGAGGCAGTCCCAGAAAAGAAGAAGGCAAAGAACCCACCCTACACCCTAACTCCACTGCCAAAACATCAACCTCTTCCACCTCACCAACTGGAATGATTTCACTTTTGGCCAAATTGATCCTTAATCCTGACGCAGCTTCAAACCAAAATAGTGTTCAGCTCAAGTGAGTTAGGTGCTCTTTCTTTGCCTCACAGAAAACAACTGTATCATCAGTAAAAAAATAGGTGAGAAATATTCAATTTCGTCCTTCTTCTTCCCCGGATTCTACACCCTGAGAGAAAGCCTCCTTCAACAACCGTCCTAATGAGAGCACCCAACACTTCCATTCCCATAACAAAGAGGTAAGGAGATAGAGGGTTTCCTTGTTGACAAAGCCCCTTAGTACTCGAAAAGAAGCCTGCTAGCACCCCATTAACCAAAACAGAAAATTTAGTTGTAGAGATGCATCTCCACATCCATCCCAATCACTTTGACCCAAACCCCATCTTTTGCATGACATTCATTAAAAACTGACAGTTAATGCTGTCATAAGCTTTTTCGATATCCAATTTACATATAAGCCCTTTCTCTTTTCTTTTCTGCCATGAATCAATCACCTCGTTTGCTATTAGGGAGGCATCCAAAATCTATCTACCCATCACAAAAGCATTCTGGTCAGGGGAGACCACTTTTCCTATCACTTTCTTGAGCCTATTAGCTAACACCTTAGCCATCAATTTATACAACCCCCAACAGGCTTATAGGTCTAAAATCCCTAAGGTCCTCAACCCCTCCTTTCTTTGGTATTAGAACTAGAAACGTGGTATTGAGGCTCTTGAGAAACGAGCTTTGATCATGGAGCTCCTTAAACATTTCCATGACTTCCTCCTTCACAAAGTCCCGATAGTTAGCTACCCCTTCCCTCACATCTTGCTCCTCTGACAGCCACACCCCATTTATCTTAATTTTGTCCAGGGAATTATTTCTACGATGGGCATTTGCCATACGATGGAAAAAAAACCCGTATTTCTGTCCCCTTCCCTTAACCATAATTCCCTTGAAAATTGTCTCCAATGAACTTCTTCCAATAACACCCACTTTTTGTAATTTTCCTTTGCTTCCTTTTTTAATTATGTTTCCTCCTCTGACAGGTTTCTCTCGCTTTCCACCAGGTCCCAAAAATCCCTTGTTGAAGAGCTGAAATTTTATTGCATTCTAGCCTCCCAAAAACATCCCTATTCCAAGACTTCATATTTTGTTTAAGCTCCTTCAACTTTGCAGCCAACCTAAAGCTGGCACTACCTCTAACCACCATCCCCTGCCACCAACTCCATAGGAGATCTTTAAAACCCTTTACTTTAAGCCACATGTTTTCAAATCTGATGAGGGAGGGTCATCTTCTTAAACTACCACCCTCTAACAAAATAGGGAAGTGATCAGAAATAGGCCTAGGCAACTTGCTCTGGAGGACTCCACTAAACTAATCAAGCCAACTGGGAGTCACCAAAAATCTGTCCAGTCTAGCCCAAGATTGATTATTATGACCCCCACTCCAAGTGAACAATCCCCCTTGCAAAGGAAGATCAACTAGCCCTAATTCATCAATTATCTGAGCAAATCTCCTCATCGCTATTGTTAACATCCCTTGTCTGCTCCTTTCCCTTTAAAATAGAATGATATTGAAGTCCCCCCCTAAACACCAGGGTTCTTCCCAAATTCCTCTAATCGCCCCAAGCTCCTCCTACAAGCATTCCCTTTCTTCTTTAGATGAACGGACCATAAACTCCCGTGAACACCCAGACAAAACCATCTTCCACATTCCTGAATCTACAAGAGATTGAAAGTTGGCCCACCTCCCAATCTAGAATTTCCAAAGATCTTTTGTCCCAACAGATCAAGATACCTCCCGCAGAGCCAAAAGCATCCAAAGCCCTCCAATCTAAAAGTCTCCTCGTTCCTAAACTCCTCACCACACCCTCAATCATTGATTGAAATTTTGTCTCTTGAATACACAATAAATCTACCTTCTGTTTTCTTAAGAAGGCCTTTATTATTTTTCTTTTGGAGCTGTCATTTGCTCCCCGCACATTCTAACTCAACAATTTGAGCTTCATTAGCTCCCTTTCAAATTTTGATTTCTCCAATAAACCTTTATTATGAATTCTCTCCCGTCTTTTTCTAATTTTGACCAAGAAATCTAGAATCTCCTTTTCCAATCTCTCTGTCAAGAAGCCTAGAAAATGGTTGAATCTTGCCAGACTGCTTTCCTCCCATCTATTCTCCTCCCAACCCCTAACTTCTTGAGGCTCAGACTGAGCTGACCTCCACTCCAATCCCCTTTCCTTATTGTTGTCACTATTTACCTCTATCATATCCCAGCAGGCAGTAGTTGCATCCTCTGTATCCCCATCTGCGGTGATCATACGCAGCGGACTCTCTCCCTGAATTTCCTCCCTTAATGCCTTAGAATGATCATAATACTCCCCCACTGGAGTCCAACCAAAAGAAAAAGAAGGAGAAGGAGTTCGACCAAAATGAGAGAAAGATGAAAAATTCTTCCTTCAATACAAAACTTGATCAAAAGAAAGGAAAAGAAAGAAATTCCAAAAGACACCAAAACATCTCAACATTGCTATTTTAACCTTTTGATCTACATATTAAAAGCAAATCAAGTTCAATAATGTTGAGAGGAATGCCCTTGAAAGCTAAAGAAACTATGTCCCATATCGTTTTGGAAGTCCTCCACTTTCCTATTAGTGCTTCCCCAAACCCCAAAAAGTTGACTATGTACTAGCACTTCGAGGAGGAATCCAATCCAAATAACTTATGTCATAACCCCAAAGTAGTGGGACATTGCCAAAAAAGGTGATCTATTGATTCTCTACTACCCATACACAAAGTACAACAATCCGACCTAAGGGATTTGAAAGGTCTTCTCACCCGAAGCAAGTCATTAGTATCAACCATCTTGTTAGTCACTAATCAACCTGTTGAATATAATGTATGTATAGTATACTATCTTTCCTTGTTAATATAGGTCACATGTATGGTAGTTAGGACTCCTAGCCTTGTATATATATATCTCTTAATTGTAAGTAGAGATTACAATGAATGTGAATAAGGTTTTTCTCCTTTCTCTCTCTCTCTCTCAACATGGTATCAGAGCCAAGGAAGAAAACCTAATTCTTTCCTATTTTCCGTGTCATCAACTCCGGGAAACCTTCCGGTGACCGTGTTTCTTTCCGGTCACCTTCCCCATCTCCCAATACTTTCCGGTCAGTCGGATCGTCGTTAGAAACCACTCACCGCTGGCAAATTTTCCGGCGAAATTTTCCGGCGAACTTTCCGGCGAAATTTTCCGGCAACCTATTTTTCCGACACCGACCATACCAGAAGGAGCGCCTGGAGGAGATCTCCAACTTTTGTGAAGGCACCAGCACCAAAAGAGCAGCCACGCGCCGGCCACGCGCCAGCCACGCGCATTTTTCCGGCCGACGGTTGAATCTCACGCGCCGGCGCGTGGGGGCGCGTGAGAGCTTTTCCGGCGACGCGCCTCCTCCTCCAGCTTCGCCTGACGCCGATCAGCCTTCCCACCTCCCTGGTTCTCCCATCCGAGCCCTGCACGTACCTCTTTTGGGGATTTTTGTCTCCGTCGGCCCTCCAAACAGTCTTTCCGGCGAAGCTCCGACCACTTTTTCTCCACTCCAATCCCTGCACGTGCCTTGGGAAGTGTTCTTCTCCCTTTCTGGTGGTGCCACACCGCGATCTGAGGCCGTCTCCCTTTTTCGGTGGTGCCACGCTGCAATCTGAAGCCGTATTAGGGCTCTCTTCGATCCAAACATACTTCATTCTCCAGATAAGTGGATATGGCTACTAAAGCTTCCATTTTTTCCTCTGTCATATCTGGATCTCCTATGATTACTTCGGAGAAATTAGTTGGGAGTGAAAATTATCTTTCCTGGTCTGCCTCTGTTGAACTTTGGTTTATGGGTCAAGGATATGAGGATCACTTGATTACACAGGAGGCAGATATCCCTGAGGTCGACCGCGTACAGTGGAGGAAGATAGATGCACAGTTGTGTAGTGTATTATGGCAATCGGTTGATCCCCGAATTCTTCTTCATCTTCAGGCCTATAAAACTTGTTTTAAATTTTGGACTCAGGCCAAAGGATTATACACGAATGATATCCAGCGTCTTTATAAGGTGGCTTCTGCTATTGTCCATCTCAGCCAACAGGACTTGGATCTATCTACTTATATTGGCCAGATTGCCTCTCTTAAGGAGCAGTTCTTGACTGTGATGCCTCTTACTCCTGATGTTGGGGCTCAACAAACACAGCTTGACAAGTTCTTCATGGTCCTTACTCTTATCGGCCTCCGTCCGGATCTTGAGCCTATTCGTGATCAGATTCTTGGTAGTTCATCAGTTCCGTCCTTGGATGATGTGTTTGCTCGCCTCCTCCGTATCTCGTCCACTCAGACTTTGCCATCTGATAGCGCTTTAGATTCTTCTGTGTTAGTTTCTCAAACTACCTCTCGAGGAGGACGCAGTGGTACCCGAGGTAGAGGTCAACGTCCTCATTGCACCTATTGCAATAAACTTGGCCACACTCGCGATCGTTGCTATCAGTTACATGGAAGACCTCCTCGCACTGCCCATATGGCCCAGTCCTCTGATTCTCCGCTGCCTCAGCCTCCGAGCTCCTCCGCATCTCAGACATCTCAGGCTTCTATTGCCTCTGTTGCCCAGCCTGGTAATGCCTCTGCCTGCCTTACCCACACATCTTCTCTTGGACCCTGGATTCTAGATTCTGGAGCATCTGATCACCTATCTGGTAATAAGGATCTTTTCTCCTCTATTACTACTACCTCTGATTTACCTACTGTTACCTTAGCTAATGGTTCTCAAACTGTGGCTAAAGGTATTGGTTTGGCCCTTCCTTTGCCTTCTCTACCTCTCACTTCTGTCCTTTATACTCCTGAATGTCCTTTTAATCTTATTTCCATCAGCAAAATCACTCGTACTCTTAATTGCTCTATTACCTTTTCTGATAAATTTGTGACCTTGCAGGACCGGAGTACGGGGAAGACGATTGGCATAGGACGTGAGTCTCAAGGCCTCTATCACCTCACCTCAGATTCATCTCCTGCAGTTTGCATTTCCACTGATGCTCCTCTCCTCATTCACAATCGTCTGGGCCACCCTAGTCTCTCCAAGTTCCAGAAGATGGTTCCTCGTTTTTCCACTTTGTCGTCGCTTCCGTGTGAGTCATGTCAGCTTGGGAAACATACTCGTGTCTCGTTCCCAAAGCGTTTGAATAATCGGGCAAAGTCTCCTTTTGAGCTTGTCCACACTGATGTTTGGGGTCCTTGTCGGACTGCGTCTACTTTAGGATTTCAGTATTTTGTCACTTTCATTGATGACTATTCTCGATGTACTTGGTTATTCTCAATGAAAAATCGAGCTGAGTTATTCTCTATTTTCCAGAAATTTTATACTGAAATCCAAACCCAGTTCAATATTTCTATTCGTGTGTTACGCAGTGACAATGCCAGGGAATATTTTTCAGCCCAATTTACTTCGTTTATGTCTCATCATGGGATTCTTCATCAGTCTTCTTGTGCTCATACTCCTCAACAAAATGGGGTAGCTGAACGCAAGAATCGACATCTTGTTGAGACAGCTCGTACTCTCCTCCTCCATAATCATGTTCCTTTTCGTTTTTGGGGGGACGCTGTTCTTACCGCTTGTTATTTGATTAATCGTATGCCCTCCTCTGTCTTACACGATCAGATTCCTCACTCCCTTCTTTTCCCTGACCAACCACTTTATTTCCTTCCTCCTCGTGTCTTTGGTTGTACTTGCTTTGTTCATATTCTCACTCCTGGACAGGACAAGCTTTCCGCCAAAGCCATGAAGTGCCTCTTCTTGGGATATTCCAGACTTCAGAAGGGTTATCGTTGTTATTCCCTTGAGACTCATCGGTACTTTATCTCCGCTGATGTCACCTTCTTTGAGGACTCACCATTCTTTTCCACCACTTCTGAGTCTCATCCTGTTTCTGAAGTCTTGCCCATTCCCATTGTCTCCCCACCTGATGCTATGCCCCCTCGACCACTTCAGGTTTATCATCGTCGCCCTCGTGTCGTTGCTCCTCTCCCTTTTCCTGAGGCACCTGCTGACTCACTTCCTATCCCTTCGGCTTCACCTGCCCCGGCTCTGCCTTCTCCTAATGACTTACCCATTGCTGTTCGGAAAGGTACTTGCTCTACTCGTAATCCTCATCCTATTTACAATTTTTTGAGTTATCATCGATTATCTTCACCCTATTCTGCTTTTGTTTCTGCTATATCCTCTGTTTCTCTTCCAAAGAGCACCCATGAAGCTCTTTCCCATCCAGGCTGGCGACAGGCAATGGTGGATGAAATGGCTGCTCTGCACTCTAATGGCACTTGGGATCTTGTTGTTTTACCCTCTGGTAAATCTACAGTTGGTTGTCGTTGGGTCTATGCAGTTAAGGTTGGTCCTGATGGTCAGGTTGATCGCTTTAAGGCCCGCTTAGTTGCTAAAGGCTATACTCAAGTTTATGGTTCTGATTATGGTGACACATTCTCCCCTGTTGCCAAGATTGCTTCTGTCCGCTTGCTTCTGTCCATGGCTGCTATGTGTTCTTGGCCTCTTTATCAGTTGGATATTAAAAATGCCTTCCTTCATGGTGATCTTGCTGAGGAAGTTTATATGGAGCAACCTCCTGGTTTTGTTGCTCAGGGGGAGTCTGGTTTAGTGTGCAGGTTACGCCGTTCTCTATATGGCTTAAAACAATCTCCTCGAGCATGGTTTAGCCGTTTTAGTTCTATTGTTCAAGAGTTTGGCATGCTTCGCAGTACAGCAGACCATTCAGTTTTTTATCATCATAACTCCTTGGGGCAGTGTATTTATCTGGTTGTTTATGTGGACGACATCGTCATTACAGGCAGTGATCAGGATGGTATTCAGAAACTAAAGCAACATCTTTTTACCCACTTTCAGACCAAAGACTTGGGGAAACTCAAGTATTTCTTGGGAATTGAGATAGCTCAATCCAGTTCTGGTGTGGTCCTTTCCCAAAGGAAGTATGCTTTAGACATCCTGGAAGAAACCGGTATGTTAGACTGTAAACCGGTAGACACACCTATGGATCCGAATGTCAAACTTGTACCAGGACAGGGGGAGCCTTTAGGAGACCCCGGGAGATATCGACGGCTCGTAGGTAAATTGAACTATCTCACCATTACTCGTCCAGACATTTCTTTTCCTGTGAGTGTTGTTAGTCAATTCCTACAGTCACCATGTGATAGCCATTGGGATGCCGTAATCCGTATTCTTCGATATATCAAAAGTACACCAGGCCAAGGTGTATTGTACGAGAACAGAAGTCATACTCAAGTTGTTGGTTACACAGATGCAGATTGGGCTGGCTCACCCACAGATAGACGTTCCACTTCAGGGTACTGTGTTTTTATTGGAGGTAATCTAATATCTTGAAAGAGTAAGAAACAAGATGTAGTGGCCAGATCTAGCGCTGAAGCCGAGTATCGAGCTATGGCTTTGGCAACATGTGAACTCATATGGTTGAGACATCTTCTTCAGGAGTTGAGATTTGGAAAGGATGAACAGATGAAACTCATCTGTGATAACCAGGCCGCATTACATATTGCATCCAATCCAGTCTTTCATGAAAGGACCAAGCATATTGAAGTTGACTGTCATTTCATTAGAGAGAAGATCGCATCAGGATGTGTTGCTACAAGTTTTGTCAATTCAAATGATCAACTAGCAGACATCTTCACTAAATCTCTCAGAGGTCCTAGGATTAAATATATTTGTAACAAGCTTGGTGCATATGACGTATATGCTCCAGCTTGAGGGGGAGTGTTGAATATAATGTATGTATAGTATACTATCTTTCCTTGTTAATATAGGTCACATGTATGGTAGTTAGGACTCCTAGCCTTGTATATATATATCTCTCAATTGTAAGTAGAGAATACAATGAATGTGAATAAGGTTTTTCTCCTTTCTCTCTCTCTCTCTCAACACAACCAAATGCCATAGCCTTTGATGGGGCTTTTGATTTCCAATGATTCCATGAAGGCAATAGGAAAAAAGATTTGACCAAAAATGAGTCGAAGGGTTATGATGACCAAGTTCTCACATCTAGGGATGACAATGTTAAGCTAACACTAATGAGAATAGATAGAATAGACATAAGTCTTTCAAAATCCTCCATCTTTGAATTGGTGGGGTTTCGTCAAAAGCTAAGGTTCCAAGTAAGAGGGAAAGAAAGATCTAGGATAGATGAAATAGGATAATTTTGAAGAGATGAAACTTTATAAAGACTATCAAAATTTGATTCAATAGAACTCAATATATCTAGCTTGTTAAGATAAAACTATATATCATCAATGTAGGAGGAGGCATGTGTTTGCACATATGGAGAGAGAGTTTAGAAGGTAAAGAAAGTGTCACAAAATCAACAAGTAGGTTTCATGATATCCAGACCAGCCCGATTATATATGAAATAACAAATATATACACTTTGTGTAACACACAAAATTAACTCAAAGCATCAATCTTATTTTGTCATCATCATTACATTAAGTAGCAAACCTTTTCCCCCTATTCTCAATTTATTAATGCTCATCATGAATGGTTGAACTGTTTTCTAAAGAACCAGACGCTAAGCAGTAAGCAAATATCTTGGGTTCGTATTCAAATGTACTAAAAAGATAAACAACAAGAGGGTTCTTGGTAAATTAACTTAATGACTTAATACGACTTAAAACTTAACATAAGTCGTTGAGCATATTAAGTATGTCTGGTAAAGTTAAAAATAAATTTAAATATTAAATCAAAATAATTAACTAATTCTATATCCCAAGTCTTTTTTGCCCCATTTTGCCTACATCTAGTGAGAGTTTCTTTTACATCCACGACTCCATATGAGACTTCATCTTACTCATTTTTTATAGAAAATATTTTATAGTTATTCTATGTGCCTACAATACTTTTAATATGAATATTTAACAAACAAATTTATTGCTTAAGATTAATGAAGGTAAATATTAGTCAAAATTAATAAGGACAAATATTAGTTAAAATTAATGAGTAAATATATTAATTTGATGATTTAGAAAAAAAATTGGACTTTACTAAACAACCTTAATACTTAGAGTAAAAATCAATTGATAAGTTTTAAGTCAACAACTTAAGAATAAATTAACTTGAAGTCAACCTAAATCATTAAGTAAGAGTATTAAGTGGTGGCAAAACACCCTCCCAACTCCTTTTTTTGCTTCAAAGATTCTTGAATTGCTTGACTAATGAAAAGGTTGCTCAAGTGAAATACAAACAAAAATGAAGAAGAGCATTGATTATACCACTCGTCTATGCATTAAGCGAACTCTAAGACCACTCCTCCAATTCCCCTCATCATTTAGCTCCACAACCTGCAAAATTAAATGCACATTTTCACTTTTTCAGATGACCATTGTATTAAACACTTCTAAACCATGGAAAACAGGAGTACTTACTGCTTTCTCAGCCAGCTCAATGGATTCGTACTCCACGAATGCATGCAACTACACATGAAATAAAGCTTTATTCATATATAAATACAAGCATATTGTAATCTGGTAAAGAAATCTAAAATAAATATTTGAATAACAAAGGCAGGGCAGATAAACCCTTCACGACAAAACAGAAGAGGAAAAAAAAAAAGGAAAGGTAAAATTTAAATCAATGGACCATGAGCTGCTAATCAAACTGACTTTTGATGTCTGGTTCATCAAGAGGAAACCCAAACAGCAATCCAGCCATGAGTAAACCATACTCAAAGGTGTGCCAGGTGGCAACAAAACAAACTAGAACTAGTGAACCTTCCTTGCTGTCATGGTTATGTTACATTTCCATGTACTTTACAACTCTGGATATTCAGGTAGCTCTAATTTCTTCTATGAAAACAACAAAAGACTTTCTCCTGGGTTGAGAGATTCTGCCCTTGACAAAGAACATTGTTCTCTCGTCTCTCTCTTGCTTCAGTTTTTATCATTACCTTTTTCCTTTGTATTCTTGCTTTCTTTTTAGAATACTTCGTCTTTCTATGTACTTGTATTCCTTTATTAATAGGTACTGAGAATGTATATTAGAATGCCATGAGAGGGGAACTCATTACATAGGCCATATACAGAGGATCAAATAAACAAGGCTGGCCAGAAAAGGAAAAGGAGAAAAAGGAAAACATACTGACTACCACACAACTAAAGAACACTTGTACCAACCCACCTTTATCTACAAAATCAAGAATAGAGGCACTCATTTCCACAGAAGCACTTATTTCCTCAAAGAGCATCTCCAAACCACATGAACTTGGACTTAGGAAGACATCATTGAGCTCCACCACAAAGAGTTCTACCCTTTCAAAGAATCTTCAATATCTCTCCTTCCAAATACACCAAAATATGCATAATAGAGCAGTTTTCCAAATTTCCCTTCTTTTCTTCCCCACAAAAGGGAGAAAGAAAAGGAAGAACAAGAAACAAAAAAGGAAAAAAAACAACTACTAATAATGCAACTATAAAATACGGTCCACAAAATCAATGACACAAGCACTCCTTTTACCAATAGCATTCCCAAACCAACTAGGGACTTGAGGGAGATATTTTTTAGCTTCACCATAGAATGTTCTACCCCTTCAAGGAATCTTGCATACCTCTCCCATCAAATGCACCAAAACATGCACAGAAAAACAGTTCTTTGAACGTTCTTCTCTCTTTTGTGGAGGAACCCTTCTTCCAGTAGGGACTGTCATGATTAGGAGATGGGAAAGTGCAAGAGACTATCCAGGGTTTAGGGCGGGATAGATTAATGATATTGAGGGAGGTGAAGAATGAGAGTTTTTTCTGTCAAGTCTTATTATTATTATTCCTTTCAGAAAAGTTTCCAGCTCAACAAATCTGAAATGGTGGGCTCCTTTAAGGACTTGTTTCTATGCATTTGAAGCTGGTTTGAAGAGAAGATTTTGATGGTTGATCAGCTTATGACAAGGAGTTGGACATATTGGTTAATTGGTGCAGTCCACATAAGGTCAAGGAAGAGTAGACATGTCATATTCCTTGTTCTAGCTTTATTTGGCTTGCAGTGGATTTTTCCTAAGTCTATCAAATTGCTAATCTTAGGTTGGAACTGGACAAGAATGCAAAAAAGGGCAAAGAAGAAGCAGAATTTGGCCTTCTTTTGCTTGTTTTAGTGTATATCAAATGAGTGCCACGATAGAATTTTTAGGGAAGAGAGATATTCAAACCAAGTGTTCAAGAACTATTTCCTCAAAACCCTTTTTTAATGGGCTAAGATCCTTGGTGCTGACTTCCTTTAATGGATTTCATTTGAGGGATTAGATCAAGTTTAGCCCATATAGCTTTTTTCAGTACTGTTTTTTTCCCCTTGCTTGCTCTTTTAGTCAATGTATGCTCCCAATGTACTAGGGTTGCCCCCTTTTCTGTTAGGTTCCAAAATGTCACCTACAGAAGAACGAAGAACGAAAGGACTTCGAAGAAAGACTAGTTCAACTCTTAGATGGACAGACATCAACACTTAAACTAATTTTCTGTGTCTATCATAAAGAAACAACCACCACACCATGACAACAAGGCACATTAAATAGGGTGAGAGGAAACCCAAGAAGCACATAACAGGGTGAATACTAGAACCCATAGATGTCAAAACGCCAAATAACACAGAAGGATATGGTTTCCCAACTCCTCATAGAGTCTTTTATGATACAATTTCCTGTTTCCCCTTTTTTTTTTTTTTTTCCTTTGCAAAAAAGAAAAATCTTCTATGGAAAAAAAAGCTCCTGTTTCAATCCATTCTACCCTTCTACCACCAAATGGAAATGCAAAAATTTAAAGACCATAATAACCCAATGTCGTTTCAAACATTTAAACTAACTTGCTGTATTGTTACTGAAAAGGCATAATTAAACTGGTAAACCCAAATCTGTTTAACGGCATAAGAGCTGCCAACCATAACCCACTAAACAGATGAAAACATACCTTGTTGCTGAAAAGCATGTTGTCTGTTTTAGAGGATCTAGCAGCTGAAGAGGCCCCTCCATTGGAAGTTTGAGGCTGACAGGTACGAATTGTCTTCACACTAACAAAGAGCCATACAACATGATTAAAATATCCAAGAATCTAATAGACATTCTCCATAGAAAATGTACAAAGTAAATAAATAAGAAATAAAAAATTATACCTCCCAACAGCAGAGAAAATCTTCATGAGGTTTTGGTGGCAATGGTCCTCGGGTAGATTTTCAGCAACAACTATGCGAGACTGAAGATACCAAGGTAAGTATTAAAAATATGAGGTAAAAATGGAAGAGAACAAAAATGAAAGTTGCTAGGATACTTCAAAAGTTTATTTAAAACCCCAGCACCCAACCACGCAACCAAAATCAAATCCCCTTCTGCCCCACCCCTCTCTTACACCAAAATCCAAAAAAAATAAAAATAAATAAATAAATCTACTATGAACCCTACAGGTATGGGGAAGCACGAGGATATCTTTACTGTGCATAGTTAAGCATACAAACAAGTTTATCCAGTATATGGTATCAGTTAAAGAAGCAAAGAGACATTGTAGGCAAGGCATGCATTCTTTGAATCTGCACCGCAACAAAGGTAGAAGGAAAGCAAATAAAAAAAAAATGAAGAAATCCTACCTGCAACTCTTCCATGTCTGACTCGGTCAGGGGATGAAGGCGTCTAACTTTCTTTCCATCTTCACTAACCACCTACAAGATGTGGTGTCAAATATTAATAAAATGATTGCAAAATGGGAAACAAGAAGATATCATTAAGGAAATGGAAATATATGAAGCTTTAGTTTTCAAATAAGCGTAGGAAGGAACTTACCAGCTTTGTTGAGTTCCGAAGAACTGTAGCAAGCTGGGAATGACTACTTACGAGGGCTTTAATCTTCTTAAAAGATGCAACAACGGATATTGGCACTATAAAATAATGGGGGAAAATAGTGTTACAATAGAATATAATACTCGTCTATTAATAGAAAGAGAAAACCAACTTTCCAAACAACTACCAAAAGACAACATATAAACAGAACTCCCTTTTGAGTGGCATACCATGTTTGCTTATTCAGAATAAAACCACTCTACTGTATTTTACACAATACTTGGAACAAGTTCATTTTGTTATTCACAACATATTGTTCATGGATCATTGTTTAGAAGTTTAAAAAAATTGGCAACATCACAATCGTGTCATGATTTTTGTTGAGAAGACAATGTGCATTAACTTCATTTTTGTTTTGAGCTCACTCTAAATAGTGAAGTTCCACGCTCAAATGCAACTTAAACACCTCCTAGATGTTCAGTTTAAATTCCCCAGAATAGAATCAAGGGCAAAAAACGTCTAAAAGATACCCCTGTATTCCTCCTTTTCAGTTGTCATCTGTACATTTCCCATATTTGTAGCCAATGCCCCTCCTTTGGCATTCTTTGCTATATTAGTTCTTGCCTACCAAAATGAAAATTGTACAGAGCACACCACAAGAAATTATATGTGAATATGCATCAGACATAAAATTAAGGGGGCCTATGGTACAAATTATTCTATGATGCAGATGTAATAGTTTTGTATAAAAATAGCAAAAGCATACCATATCCTTCAGGATCTTTGTTGATGAACCTCATAAGATGCTCTGTCGTCGCCAAGTTCACATCACTGAAATAATACTCCACCTAAAAGTCATTCCATTTTGTAAATACTTAATCATGGAAGAAATAGGAAAAGATACAATACATAAGTTGAGAGAACACAGCACATGTAGGAAAATACAAACATCACAGCCAGAATAAGTGCTACCAAAATCAAGAACATTTTCAACTCCAAACTTTAAAATTGAATTGAGAACCAATAGTCTAAATTGAAGATAGCTAGGTTAAGCAATGCTGTCTTTTGATAGGGAGTTTCAGTTTTCTAGTTTTTTTGTTGCATATTGTACATTCATTGTGTACGCAGGATGAGTTTCTTCCTCCCCCTCAAACCACCTTTCTTCTGTTCCCCTTTTATCATGGATTAAGCACAAAAAAGGATGAGAAATCCTTCCCCCAAGCACAAGCACTCCATAATTCTAATTAGAAACGGGAAAAGCCCCCACCTGCTCTAGATATTGTTGGAAATTCACGCCTAAAAATGGTTACAAATATGAACAAAAAAGCTTAGGGTGAGCCACCTTTTTTTGTTTAGCACATTTAGTCAGATTTTGTTTGTCTCCAAAAACATTAAATTATGCACACGAGAAGCCCATTTTTGTTCTTTTTTTGTTGAATAAATTAAGAGTCATAGATAAAAGTTTCTCTCGAGCACAACCTGAAAAGGCCGATAATTTTTATGCATGGAAATAGTCGGTGAAAAAGCAAATGAAACACATAACAATGAAGAGGACGTGTCAAAAAATGTCATAAATCTAAAGACATCAGGTATCAACTATCAACTATACATTTGTTGCTTTTATTATTATTATTTTTTATAGGCAAATAAGAGATTGTATTAGAAAAGCCTAGAAAAGGCGAAAAGAGTACACATGAAGTATACAAGTAACGCCCAAGAAGCTAGGCAAAAAGAAAGAAGAAAACCTTTCTCCTATTTAAACAAAAGTCACTCTATAAAATCAATCAAGGACAAAGAATGATCCTCTAAATACACCCTACCCCCATTCACAAAAGTGTACAAAAAAAAAAAGTTTTAAAGCTTGGTGGGAACGTTCAGTGTCATTGAACACTCTTTCATTTCTTTCCTTCCATAAGGTCCACATTAAACAAAAGGGGGAGCCCTCCAAGCCTTTTCCTTTCTCTTACTCACAAAAGCACCATGTCAAGCTATCAAATTCCTTTTGATTGAGGAATGCAGGACCCACTGCACATCAAAAAGAGAGAAAAGCAAGCTCCATAGCATTGTAGCCTTCTTACAAAAAAGGATCAAGTGGTCACTGGTTTCCTCTTCCACTTTACACAAGTAACACCTATTTGGCATATTCCAACCCCTTCTTTTAAGTTGATTAATGATCAAGATTCTGTTCCAAGACGCTTCCCAAGCAAAAAAGCTTACCCTCATGGGAGCCCAAGATCTCCAAATAATGCTCCAAGGAAAAGGTTCACTAGAGGTATTTGTGAGGGAGCAATAGAGAGATCTAACAAAAAAAGGAGTCATTCTTGCTATTCTTCCAACTCAAGACATCCTCCACATCACCATGCAAAACCAAAGGATGGAGTTTCCGGAGCAAGCCCTCCACCTCTTCCATTTCCCAATCTTTAAAGTATCTTGAAAACAAAGGATTCCAACTTCCCACCTCTCCACCCTCCTCCCAAGCATCGCACACCCATTGATCCTTGTTAACCGCCAATCGGAATAAGTTAGGGAAAGCATCTTTCAAAGCTTGGTCCTCACACCACAAATCCTTCCAAAATTTGACCTTTCTCCCATTCCCTACGATAAGGCAGGATCTAGAGCGAATGTTTTCTCAATATTTTCTAATGGCTTTCCACACACACACCATAGGCTCCCCTCACTTCTCTCGAACACCAACCTCCATCCTCTACCCCATATTTGTCTATGATGACTTGTTTCCACAAAGAATTCCTCTCTATAGCAAATTTCCAGCTCCATTTCCCAAGAAAAGCTTTATTTAGGGTCACAAGACTGCGAATACCTAAGCCTCCCTGTCTCATATCAGCACAAACCGCACTCCAATTCACCAAGTGCATCTTTTTCTCTAAGGCGCCACCGCCCCATAGGAAGTCTCTTTGAATCTTTTCAGTGAAACTCTTGGAGAGGTTTCACATTAGGATTTGTGCATAAGAGTTTTCACACAAGATTCAAAATTAAGAATCACAAGACAGGGTTTAGGAAGAAAGTTACAAATCATAATACATTGAACTTTGTTGAAGTAAATGCATTCTTCTATGGGTCAAACTTTGGTTCATGTCAAAAACACCAACTTAAGGATTATCATCCTGCTGTGGAAAGAGGCATAATTATTGTTATTTTTTATAAGAAAAAATCTATTTTTTATAGGTAAATATTAGTCCCCATGGGACTTGAACCTGGAACCTTCCACAAAAATCTGTCCGGCATTATCAATGATGATTTTGGTAGAATTGTCGTGTAGTGTGTCTTCCAATGCATTAATATTTGGCATTTTGACATGTAAACTAATACAGAAACATATTTTATCAGTAGATGCCTATATTCACCTACAATGCATTCCGTAAAAATCTAATAAGATGTGGCAGCAATGTTTCTATTTCTTCTAGCAATATCGTGAACTGTAATTGCACATTATTGTTCATGTGAAATTTCACATTAAAATTTCTCCATGGTTTTCCAATTCCCATAAATTTTGGAGTCATACCTTTCTCATGATTTCTAATAAGATGTGTTTTACTTCTACTCCCATCACAAAATCCAAACCACAACACGTGTATTACTGGAGCTATTGAGATGCTTTGTCTTAGCTCATGCCTCAATATCTAACCCTTACACTTGTTGCCTAATCGTATAGAGGGAAATTTGACTATTAGCATACAACAAATCCTATTAGAAATGCAAGGTTCACATTTTCACTTTAACTGCTCTTTAGAAATGAGAGGAAATAAACCATTATCGTTGACCTAGAAGAAAGTTCAATTGAAAGGAAAAAGGAAGACATAACACGCGGATTCTATGGAGAAAAGAGAAAACAACCAAAAATAGAGAATGAAACACAAGACATGAAATCTTCCGAGGTAATTCCAACTACAAAAGATGGAAACTTATCACAGGGCCGTGCAATATCAAGTGCTGAAATTATTCGAGAATGCTCCACTCAGAGAGCTTGAAAAACAACCACATCAACTATTAACTATAGAGAAAGTGAATGAACAAAATTCCGTGCGATGATCATAACACGGATAAATCGAGCAGTAATTAGACCGTTCGAAGCTTGCCTGATTGAGAATCTTCTGAGTAACTTCCTCGGAGAGTCCGTTCCTAGACGCCGCCACATGATCCGAATCGGCCGAAGCTTGATGAGCTTGCCCGACCCCCTCCGGATGATCTCCAAATCCGCCGCCATAGTACTGATGATACTGATGATACTGCACATGATGGTGGTGGTGCTGCTGATGTTGGTGGTGGTTCTGAATCGGCACATGAAAAGGCGAACTGGGACCGGGATACACAGGGACCACGCCGTGAGCCGGGGCCATCGCAAGTCGCGGCGGGGGGAGATCGGGACGCGGCGGCGCCCGAGGGACGAACTCGGGCGCCTGAGCGTTGAGGCGGCTGAAGGAAGAGTTCCGAGAAAGGGAGGAGGGATCGGAGGGAGTAGAGAGATCGCCGGAAGGCAAATCTAAATCTAGGGTTTCTTGGGCCATAGGGTTTGACTGGGGAGGGATCTAGAATCTGGAGTAAGGGTGTGTGCAGTGAAGGGAGAGAGTAGGAAAGCCCCTTAGGGCGACGACAATGGAGAGGATTTCTCGGTCTCAGAGGGTGCTAGGTTGTTGGGTATTTATAGGTGATAGATTAGGCGGTGGACCCCTCACTGCCACTGCTCTCGGGAATCATTGGAGAGGCCAAAAAATGCGCTGTGGTCGACTCCACCTCTCCTCCCTAATGCTTTCAATCGCACCTCCTCGGAAAGGTTAAGAATCTTGGTCCCCCGAGCACTGCAACAACAACCTTAAAAACCAAATTAATTTTCTTAATTCAAATTAATGAAATAATAATAATAATCTAAAATCCATATATTATGAGATTTTTACCTTTCACGTTTATATATATATTTAAAACTTTAAATGATCATAATTAAGCCAATCTTTAATAAAAATTTATTTGTCTCATGGAGATTATTTTGGTTGATCCTTGCAATAATGTGTCACACACTCCTTAAAAGGGTTAAAATCACTAATATTAAATTATTATTATATTTCAATGTATAATGGATTGGATTATGCTTATTATAAAACAACTATTGATAGTTTACTTACATGAGTTATTACAAAAGTTTCAAGAAAAAGGAATTTTTGTTATGAAAGATATAAAAATGACATGAAATAATGAAATAAATTATAAATCATAAAAACGATAATATAAAATTGAATTATGCTGATTATAATGTTAATGTTAATGATTAATGCAAAAAAAAACTCGACAAATAATGAATTATTTATCCTTAATTCAAAATATATAAAAATGATGGAAAATAATGTTATATATATATGTATGTATGTGCGTGGAGTCTAATTTTTTATGATTATAGTTTGAAACGTTGATTTGAAGGTGACATGTGAAAAGTTAAAATCCAATTTTGTTACAAAAGTGATAAGTCATTTGATTGTATTTTTTTGAAAACATTTATAATATGAAAAATACTTTTTAAGAAAAAAATTGTTTAGTAAAATTTAAAAAACATTTTTAGAATTGAAATATTGTTTATGGTACTCCACGAAGAAGAACATGAATAGGTAATTATCTATAAAAACATTTTTTTAAAGAAAATATTTTCACTAAGCAACGCTTCAAATAGAAATAATATCAAAAAATTGTTTTTACAATTTGAAAAATCATTATTACTTAAAATAGTTTTTAAATATATTTCCAAAAAATAAAAGACTTTAAAAAAGGCTTCTTTTTTCACTCCTATTTAAATACTAATAGATTCTCCCTATAATAACAACCCATTTATGAATGATTTTGAGATTATTAAAAACTTTTCCTAATGTTTGAAAATATTTCCTTATAGATATTAGAAGTTTGATAAACTTGTAAAAATCATGATTTTCTAAGCAATGACTTAATAAACACTTATTTAAAAATTAATTTTTTGTAATATAATACATTGCTAAAAGTATTATCAAAAACATTTTTTTATTTATATATAAATAGTATATAATTCTCCTTAAAGCGTTTCTAAAATGTTATAGGAGAAGTATGATGCACTAAAAGCACTTTTACGATTATAACTTCCAAAATGGCTCTGGCTAAAAGCGCTTCTACAAGAATCTCCACAAAAAGTGTGGATTTCTAAAAGAAGCTTTGTAATAAAAATCATTCTCAATTGGGTGTGCAATCACCAAAAGTTTGGGAAGGAATACCATCTAGAAATTCAACAGGGGGCCATATGTTTGGACCCTGGAAAGTTTAAAAAAGAAAACAGGGAGAAAAAATAAAAGGAAATACAAACATGAAAATTTGAAGGATAATAACAAAGGCAAATTATAACTCGAGTCACGTACTGAGTGGATGACCAGGGTTCAATTCCACCTGATACTTGCTGCAGTTGCTGAACACACAGCATCTATTCTAGGTACAGAATCCAGTGCAATCATATCACGACTTAGGCCTTAAACCTTATTTTTTCGGGTTAGTTAATTATATTTTCAGTGATCAACAAACTGCTGATCAGAGTTAATTGCCTGTTTCTTCTTTCTTGACTCAAACTTCTCTTTTATCGCATCCCAAAATGCAGGTATCGCCATGTTATCGGGAACTTCTTTGAAGGAGGGAAGGTAGTTCACATCCACAATGACATGGTCACCACTGCCTTCTTGAATCTGAAAATCCAGCACAGTAACATAGAAAAAGAGAAATAAGAAAGGGTACGAAAAATGATGAAGCCAAAATATCAAGTCTAACACAGGATATATACTATACATATATTACCTTCTAAATAAAATAGCTCAACTTAAAAGCTAATTATCTATCATAATTTATTTTCTATGTTTTTGCCTATTTCCTATGCATCTAAAAGATTGCATATATAAAGGCAGATGATTTCTAAAGTTAGTTTTTTCACTTGGGAGCTAGGGAAAAGTTTTGACCCTCAACCAGCTTCAGAAAAGAGGGTGGTCGTTGGTCAATAGATGTTTTCTTTGTAGAATTCAAGAGGAATCCAGTCTATAGATCACATCCTTCTTTACTTTGCCAAGTAAGGATCCTTTCGCAGTTGTTTTTCACTTTGTTTGGTATTCATTGGGTGCAAGCTACTACTGTTACAGAGACTCTCTTAGGGTGGTATGGTTCATTTGTGGGTAAAAATCGCAAGAAGGTTTGGAAAACAGCTCCATTGTGCATCTTTGGGACTGTAAGGAAAGAAAGGGAGTGAAAATCATTTGATAACGAGGATCATTTGGATTAAGCTTTGAAAAACTCCTTCCATAGAAATTTGTTTTCATGGGTGAAGATGTACATAGATATAGGTTCTATGCCTTCATTTGCTTTTGTAGATTGGGTTGGGTTCTTGCTAAGAGAGGGGGTTGATTTTTGTGTTCTCTCTTTTTGGTTACACCTATAGACGCTCATTCTATATGTCTTGCATGCTACTGTGCACCATCTTTTTTACGGTTTTTAATATATTGGCATTATTTTCTTATCAAAAGAAAAAATGATATAAAGGGTAGATGGTTAGAGGCAGAGTCAACTCAAGTTCATGGATTCAAATCACCTCTTAAGTGAAGCAACATAATTTGGGTTGTAATGAACTGCAGGGTCAGAGCCTAACATACACCAGAGGAACAAGGCTAAGTTAAATATGGATGGATCGACACAAGGATATCATGTGAACCTGCAAGAAAAGCCTGAAACCTCATCTCCTAGAATGTAGTTGAACTCAATTTGAATACCATTTTTGAGGTGCTTGTGAAGAGAGAAAAAAGGGAGAATCCCTAATTATTATTATTGAAAAACTATAAAGAATACACATTGGACTTGGGTAAGGAAAGAAAAGGAAAAGGAAAAGTAAATAACCTAAATAACTATACATTATCTAACACTCCCCCTCAAGCTGGAGCATATATGTTATATGCACCAAACTTGTTACAAATGTATTTAATTCTAGGACCTCTGAGAGATTTAGTAAAAATATCTAATAGTTGATCATTTGAATTGACAAAACTAGTTGCCACACATCCTGATGCGATCTTCTCTCTAATGAAATGACAGTCAACTTCAATGTGTTTGGTCCTTTCATGGAAGACTGGATTGGATGCAATATGCAAAGCGGCTTGGTTGTCACAGATGAGCTTCATCTGTTCATCCTTTCCAAATCTCAACTCCCGAAGAAGATGTTTCAGCCATATGAGTTCACATGTTGCCAGAGCCATAGCTCGATACTCGACTTCAACACTAGATCTGGCCACTACATCTTGTTTCTTACTCTTCCAAGATATTAGGTTACCTCCAATAAAAACACAATACTCGGAAGTGGAACGTCTATCTGTGGGTGAGCCAGCCTAATCTGCATCTGTGTAACCAACAACTTGGGTATGACCTCTGTTCTCGTATAACACACCTTGGCCTGGTGTGCTTTTGATATATCGAAGAATGCGGATTACAGCATCCCAATGGCTATCACATGGTGACTGTAGGAATTGACTAACAACACTTACAGGAAAAGAAATGTCTGGACGAGTAATGGTGAGGTAGTTCAGTTTACATACAAGTCGCCGATATCTCCCAGGATCTCCTAAAGGCTCCCCCTGTCCTGGTATAAGTTTGACATTTGGATCCATAGGAGTGTCTACCGGTTTACAGTCTAACATACCGGTTTCTTCCAAGATGTCTAAAGCATACTTCCTTTGGGAAAGAACCACACCGAAACTGGATTGAGCTATCTCAATCCCTAAGAAATACTTGAGTTTCCCCAAGTCTATAGTCTGAAAGTGGGTGAAAAGGTGTTGTTTTAGGTTCTGAATACCATTCTGATCACTGCCTATAATGACAATGTCGTCCACATAAACTACCAGATAAATACACTGCCCCGAAGAGTTATGATGATAGAAAACGGAATGGTCTGCTGTACTGCGGAACATGCCAAACTCCTGAACAACAAAACTAAAACGGCTAAACCATGCTCGAGGAGATTGTTTCAAGCCATATAGAAAACGACGTAACCTGTACACTAAACCAGACTCCCCCTGAGCAACAAAACCAGGTGGTTGCTCCATATAAACTTCCTCAGCAAGATCCCCATGAAGGAAAACATTTTTAATATCTAATTGATAAAAAGGCCAAGAACGCATAACAACCATGGAGAGCAATAGACGAACAGAAGCTATCTTGGCAACAGGAGAGAAAGTGTCACCATAATCAGAACCATAAACCTGAGTATAGCCTTTAGCAACTAAGCGGGCCTTAAGGCGATCAACCTGACCATCAGGGCCAACCTTAACTGTGTAGACCCAACGACAACCAACTGTAGATTTACCAGAGGGTAAAACAACAAGATCCCAAGTGCCATTGGAGTGTAAAGCAACCATTTCATCTACCATTGCTTGTCGCTAGCCTGGATGGGAAAAAGCCTCAGGGGTGCTCTTGGGAAGAGAAACAGAAGATATAGCAGAAACAAATGCAGAATAGGGTGAAGATAATTGATGGTAACTCAAAAAATTGTAAATGGGATGAGGATTACGAGTAGATCGATTACCTTTCCGAAGAGCAATGGGTAAGTCAGCAGAAGGAGGCAGAGCCGGGACAGGAGAAGTCGAAGGGATAGGAGGTGAGTCAGCAGGTACCGCGGCCAAAGAAGGAGGAACAACGACACGATGACGGCGATGATAAACCTGAAGTGGGCGAGAAGGCACTGCATCAGGTGGAGAGATAATGGGAAGGGGTAAGACTTCAGAAACAGGAAAAGACTCAGAGGTGGAGAAAAACGGTGAGTCCTCAAAGAAAGTGACATCAGCGGAGAGAAAATAGCGATGAGTCTTAGAGGAATAACAACGATAACCCTTTTGAAGTCTGGAATATCCCAAGAAGATGCATTTTGTGGCTCTGGCAGAAAGTTTGTCCTGTCCAGGAGTGAGAATATGAACAAAGCAAGTACAACCAAAAACACGAGGAGGAAGGAAATAAAGTGGTTGGTCAGGGAAAAGAAAGGAATGAGGAATCTGATCGGGTAATACAGATGAGGGCATACGATTAATCAAATAACATGTTGTAAGAACAGCGTCCCCCCAAAAACGAAAAGGAACATGACTATGTAGAAGGAGAGTACGAGCTGTCTCAACAAGATGTCGATTCTTACGTTCAACTACCCCATTTTGTTGAGGAGTATGAGCACAAGAAAACTGATGAATGATCCCATGTTGGGACAGAAATGAAGTAAATGGTGCAGAAAAATATTCTATGGCATTGTCACTGTGCAACACACGAATAGAAATATTGAACTGGGTTTGGATTTCAGCATAAAATTTCTGGAAAATAGAGAATAACTCAACTCGATTTTTCATTAAAAATAACCAAGTACATCAAGAATAGTTATCAATGAAAGTGACAAAATACTGAAATCCTAAAGTAGACGCGGTCCAACAAGGATCCCAAACATCAGTGTAGACAAGTTCAAAAGGAGACTTTGCCCGATTATTCAAACGCTCTGGGAACGAGACACGAATATGTTTCCCAAGCTGACAGGACTCACACGCAAGCGACGACAAAGATGAAAAACTAGGGACCATTTTCTGGAACTTGGATAGACTAGGGTGGCCCAGGCGACTGTGGATGAGGAGGGGAGCATCAGTGGAAATGCAAACTGCAGGTGAAGGCGAGGTGAGGTGATAGAGGCCTTGAGACTCACGTCCTATGCCAATCGTCTTTCCCGTACTCCGGTCCTACAAGGTCACAAATTTATCAGAGAAAGTGATAAAACAATTAAGAGTGCGAGTTATTTTGCTGATGGAAATAAGATTAAAAGGACACTCAGGGGCATAAAGGACAAAATGGAGAGGTAGGGAAGGGAGAGGATGAGCGAAACCAAAACCTTTAGCCATAGTTTGGGAACCATTAGCTAAAGTAACAGTAGGTAAGGCAGAGGTAGTAGTAATAGAAGAGAAAAAATCCTTATTACTAGATATGTGATCAGAAGCGCCAGAATCTAGAATCCAAGGTCCAAGAGAAGATGTGTGGGTAAGACAAGTAGAAGCATTACCAGTCTGGGCAACAGAAGCAACAGAAGCTGACTTGGTGGCCTGATAGCGGAGATAGTCGTCATACTCACTGTCAGTGAGGAAAATACCCTGAGATGTGGAGGAACTAGGAGGTTGAGGCGACTGAGGATCAGATGACTAGGCCACGTGGGCAGTGCGGGGAGGCCGCCCATGTAACTGATAACACCGATCACGAGTGTGGCCAAGCTAATTGTAATAGGTGCAATGAGGACGTTGGCCTCTACCTCAGTTACCACTGCGTCCTCCTCGAGAGTTAGTTTGAGAAACTAACACAGAAGAATCTGAAGTGTTATCAGATGGCAAAGTTTGAGTGGAGGAGATACAGAGGAAGCGAGCAAACACATCATCCAAGGATGGAACGGAGGAACTGCCAAGAATCTGATTGCGGACGGTCTTGAGATCTAAACGGAGGCCAATAAGCGTAAGAACCATGAAGAACTTGTCAATCTGTATGCGTTGATCCCCAACATCAGTAGTAAGAGGCATCACTGTCGAGAATTCCTCCTTAAGAGAGGCAATCTGGCCAATATAAGTAGATAAATCCATGTCTTGTTGTCTAACATTGACAATAGAAGAAGCCACCTTATAAAGACGTTGGATATCATTCGTGTATAGCCCTTTCGCCTGATTCCAAAATTTAAAGCATGTTTTGTAGGCCCGAAGATGATGCAGAATTTTAAGATCAACTGATTGCCATAACACACTACATAATTGTGCATCTATCTTCCTCCATTGTACTTTGTCAACTTCAGGGATATCCGCCTCATGCGTAACAAGGTGATCCTCGTAACCTTGACCCATAAACCAAAGCTCCACAGAGGCAGACTAGGACAAATAATTTTCACTGCCAACCAATTTCTCTGAAGTAATCATAGGAGATCCAGATATGATAGAGGAAAAAGTGGAACTTTTAGTAGCCATATCTACTTATCTGGTGAATGAAATACGTTTGGATCGAAGAAAGCCCTAATACGGCTTATCGCGGACTTCCTAAGACACGTGCAGGGCTCGGGGTGGAGAGGAAGTCATCGAAGGTCGCCGGAAAGGCGGTTTAGAGGGCTGGCGGAGACAAAAAAACCCCAAAAAATGCACTTTTAGGGCTCAGATGACACAAATGCAGATGGAGGGTGGCTAGACGGCGTCAGGCGAGGCTGGAGGTGGAAGCGCGTGGCCGGAAAGTGCCCCACGCGCCCTCACACGCCGGCGCGTGAGATTCAGGCCGCCGGAAAAGAGACGCGCGTGGCCGGCGTGTGGCTGGGATTCTTCCTCCAGTGCTTTGAGAAAAGTTGAAGATCTCCTCCTTGCGCACCTGATGGTATGGTCAGTGTCGGAAAAGGACGTCGCCAGAAAGGTCGCCGGAAAAGTCGCCGGAGGTGAGGGTTTTCCGACGACGGTGAGGGTTGATCGGAAGCTTTAGGAGATGGGAAGGGTGACCGGAATGAAACACGGTCACTTAAAGATTTTCCAGAATGGATTCACGGATAAACCAGAAATAATTAGGTGTTTTTTTTCTTCCTAGGCTCTAATACCATGTGAAGAGAGAAAAAAGGGAGAATCCCTAATTATTATTATTGAAAAACTGTAAAGAATACACATTGGACTTGGGTATATATATACATGCTAGTGGGACCCACAATACAGTAAGGAAAGAAAAGGAAAAGGAAAAGTAAATAACCTAAATAACTATACATTATCTAACAGTGCTTATTCCACAAGAATGACTACTAATGAGATGAAATCCTTAAGATCAAGGAAATCAAGTAAAACTGAAAGGAAAAGAGATAAGTGTTAAAGTTTGTTCTTTCATTCACTGAACCAAATACAACCATTGATTTCACATCATATTGGAGGTATTTTCTAAATTTCTATCACAAAGAAGCATGATTGGTGATCCCAAACCCCTGGCATCTTACCTCGAATCCTCTCTTGGTGGTTTTTGGTGCTAGGTGTTCCCAAGGAACTAACAAGATCGGGAGCTTAATACAATCGAGCAGTCATTAGCAAACCAAGCCACTCTGGAATAGGAGGGTAATAGGGTATGAATATCATTAAGGTCAAACATCCATCCTATTAGGCCTTGTTTTTTCTATCATCCATCTAGAACACTCCCACCCTAACAAAGTGCCTAGTTTTGTTCACTAAATGGTGTTGGATAACAGCAGATCACCTAATTTCCAGAGAATTGGCAATGTAAATACATGTATCATGTGTAAGACTCTCTAGAATCCGTTGACACTCTATTCTTTTTTTCCCCTCAGTATTTTGGGATTTCTGCTTAGACAAAAACTGTGGGGGGTCTATTGAGTTTTACCTGTTTTTGGCTTCTTGAAGGTGTAAAGTTGGTCTTGTAAAGGTTTGAAAGTATTGAAGGATGATTTCATTTACTTTCTTTAATGAGGCATGAAAGAAAAATAAGTGCAAAATATTTGAAACAATGGAGCCACAGAAGTATGGTGTCTAAGAGCATGGTTGCATGACTGCATCCACTGCCTTCAATCCACACAGCTCACTGGGGGGCAGCGGAGGTTTCATAGGGTTCTTATCAAGGTTTAGACAATAAAGGATTAATCCCAACCACCATTCTATGACAATTCTTCATTGGGTTTTCTTTCTTGTTTTAACTTTCAGGGGATGTGTCTTTAGCTGGACATCTGTCACAACAATTATTTTAAACTTTAGGAAAAGAGAAGAGAAAGGAGAAGCAGATTTGCCTAACGGGGAATATTTTCACCTAAATTAAGGTTCACAAAAGCTAATTGAACCTTTGGTTAATTATTCTATGAAAAATAATCAGTTGAAGAAAATTACTGGGCCACTTACAACAACGTCAAAGCCAAAAATGGTAAGATCAAGCACTCTCCTAAGCCAGCTTGCAGCATCTGTCACTAGCTTAATATCAATACTTTGATCATTGACATTCTGGTTTTCTTTCCCAGTGGGTAAAGACTTCAAGCTGTGGAGAGGAATCACAGGGTTATTAGTTGCAAAGGCATGCTCTACAAAATATATATATACACCAAAAGAAAGAGAGAGGAGAAAAGAGAAATCGGATGATACCTGTCAAAGATTAAAGGCTTCAGTTCATTTTTCTCACATAATTTCTTCAAGGTACCTGCATTTGGTGTAGACTTCTTAACTGCATAGAAAACTTTCTCACCCAAGACATAAAATTTGAACAGAGTAGATGAATGATCCACGTATTCCTGCAGTTCCAGTTATTTTCATTTTCAATCAAAAGGTTCTAACAACAGTACTCAATGGTAAAAAAAGTGTCATGTTTCAACACTAAAACCTATTTTGTGTTCATGTGATTGCATTTACTTATTTGAAGTCTCAGTGTCAAAAACCTTCTACCTATCTTCTGAGGACAAACAAATGTTCATGTCTGTTCAAAACAAAAAATATACCAAGTCTTGCAACACTTATATTTATTTCATATTCTAACACTATATTTCACTCATCTAGCTTCACATTCTAAAGGCAAGATCTTAACCACCTATTTTTCTACTTGATTCTCTCCCCAGAACATGGAAGGCATCACAACTTATCTCTAGATGGAAAAAAAAAATGAAGCTTATGGAGGCCTATTTCCAACAGATAAAGATAAACGTGAAACTCTTTTCTGAACATACTAATTTTCTGTATCAGCTAGTGTCCCATGAAAGATCAATTGAATCAGGCTATACCAAAACTTTTGAATTCCATAATAAAGCCTGAGTGGCACTAGTTCTTGATGCAGATTATAACAAAAAGAGCCCTCAAGAATGCATTCTATCATCCTTGAAAGATCTTAATACAAACAAAACAACAGTCTTGGAACAAACCCTCATCTATCATCCCTGAAAGATCTAATTCACACAATGCAACTGTCTTGTTCTTCATCATGTCTTTAGTGCCCAAATTTTTTTTTTTTTTTTAATTTTTGATAGGAAACAACAAAGAAATATATTGAATTAGAAAATAGGAAATACAAAAGAAGGATGAGGAATCCTCCCACAAATGAAAACTAAACAATTGAATACCAAGAGCAAAAGCTATGTAGTAATTACAAAAAGAAACCTCTCCTTACTAACCCACACCCTTGGAACTACACACCGCTAACCAATCTAGTTGAACCAAATTAAGGGGAATGCCCTTGAAAGTTGAGGTGCAAGAAGCCCAAAAAGAACCAAATTAGTGCCCAATATGGACATTGGAAATATGATATGCTATCAACAATGTGAACCTTCCATGAATAAAACTACCATTGGAATGAATCATATTGCAAAACTGGCACCACCTCCTGATCCACATAAAAAGGACTCATATCCACATTGTGTCAAAAAAGTTAATGTTGCTGCCAGGGTTAGAGAAATTGAAACTGAACTGGAGTCACTTTTTATAATAAAAGTAGCTTACCTGAATAACAGCTGGAAGAGGAACACTCAAATCCTTATAATCTTCAACTCTAAACACAATTGCCTGACAAGCAAGGTAATGTTTTTAAATCAGAGAAACCTATAAAAAAAAAAGGTTTGTAAATCAGAGAAAACAACTAAGATAAGGAATTTGCATTGTCTCAAAGCAAAAAAAAATAATAATAATAATTTGGATTTCTTTAGTTTCCATGTATTGACCCACAAACAATGTCCACAGATGAACATTAAACCTATTGTTACAAAAATGCCTAATAAAGCCCATGGACCTAGTTTTCTGCCTACTTCCTTGCTGAGGACCTCAGAAACCCAACAAGTTGCCTATTTCGTGTTTGGGAGAAAAAGACTTTGCATATGAAAGAAACATCACCTATGCTCAAGCTATCATACTAGCTCCACAAAAATTCAAATAATAACTTTTCATCAGGCCAATTACGTTGACATTAAACAAGGTCAATAGACTAATTTTTCTGTTTAATTTTGCTGATTAAACAAGGTCAAAAGGCCAATTTTGAGCTCAACAAAAAGTAAAATCTTAGCTTCCTCTCAACACACTAAAAATAAACTACCAAATAAAAAATGTTAGAGTGCAACACAACCCAAAAGGACTATGACTACCTTATTACACTGGTATGTCAAGACCAGTAAAACAACTTGTATACATCAAAACAGGCTCAACTTGACATAAGGAACCTAAGTGTTAGGCTTACAAACATTATGAGCAAGAGAACATGAAGAAGTCAAAATGAAGGCCCAACAATGACTAATATTATAAGTATGATCAATGCATCCATAGTTGTTAATACACATACCATTCTATCCTGATAAATAACCCACCTTCTTATACTATTTAAGCAAAACCCTTTAGCAGCATATGCAATTGCTTTGACCATTTAAAAAAGAAACTTGATAGCTTAAACAATAAAAGCATACATTTTGCTGGTGAGGTCAATCAGAAGTTAGGAAAAAAAGTCTTGATATTATTAGTCGGTTTGGGAGTGATTCTTGTAAAAACAGTTTGTCTGTAGAACTCTTGTCAATAGTACTTCAATTAGAAATGTTTATAAGGAGAATCACTTAGAATTTGGATATGGGAAAAAAAAATGTTTTTGATAATGTGTTACATAACAAAAAAGTGATTTTTGGAAGAAGTACCTACCAGGTGATTGTCCATAAATCACTTTACATGATTCTCTAAATTTTTAGATTTTTAAAAGTTTGTCAAATACCTAATTTCTGTAAAGAAACACTTTCAAGCATTAGAAAGTGCTTTTAGCCCTCTTTAAATCACTCCCAAACAGGCTCTATGTCAAAGCAAATAAAACTCACAATTGATTGAAGTTACTCAACTAGTTTGGACGTCAACAACATGAAAAACTCAAACACTTAAAACCAGAATTGGGAAAATGACGGGGAATAAAAGCAATACCATACTGTGAGCATCAGCTACACCACAAGCAACTTGAGGTTTCACTATACTTGGAAGAGATAGTTTAGCTTCCGATAGCCTTTGTATCAAATTGAGCTCATTGAAGTTGTCAACCTGCATATTGAGTACCAAATGTAACTAAATTTGAAAAGAAAATTTGGCCAAATTCAAAAAGATTCCATATTGCCAAAATTCAAAACATGAACTGTGACTGGATCAAATGATAAATAATCAAACCTACAGTATTGACTAGTGCAACAATTAATCCCTTAATTATGAGACCAATTTTGTTTATTTTTTTGAGAAGGAGAGAGAGAGAGAGAGTGAACAACATTTTTTTTTTTTTATAGGTAAATGAGAATTGTATTAAAAGAAAGAAAGTATACATGTCGTATACGAAGAAAAAAGGACAAAAAGGCGCAAAGACACAAAAACCCACTACCGCACCCTATCGTGAGCCTACCCAATCCACAGAGAGAGAGAGAACAACAATACCATCTTTAATGATTTCTTTTACCATGCCTCAGATCAGAACTTCCTCAAATAGAGAGAGAGAGAGAGAGAGTAGTTTTTGTTACATGGTACACATACGTCCATTTGTACATATTATGATTAATGAACTGCACAACTTTGCAAAGATTAACTCAATAGAACACTGACCATAACAGCTGGTGGAGAAACTGATATACTGGGAAAAAAAAAAAAACCACACTCAAATTACCAGCCTCCAACATATCTAAATAATTTTGACCCTGGCATAAAACAATGACAATCTTGGGAAGAACTTAGGTTTCATAGTTTCTGAAACATCTCACAGTTTGAAGGTAGATTTTGAATGGAAATATACAAGAACATCAAAACCCAATACTGATTGCAGAAGTTGACTTAAAACTGAGACGACAAGTATTCATGGATACATACACGCATGCATACATACTTATGTGTTTATATATATAAACATACCACCCTTGAAAATATCCAAGATGACCCAAACAAATATTCTACTGGGTGCTATTACTTTATCTCTAAGGCAAAAATGGATAGCTGCTCCCAAAAATCCTCCCACCTCAATCTTTTCCTATGAATGAGAGGGTGGAAGGCATGCGTCTTCCAAGACTCATTACCATGAGAACTCATAGGATTGGTTTTTTCAGAGTTCATATCAAATTGAGGAAAGTGCTGCTGTTGGGAAGATGCATGTGTATGGGCATGCATCTCAGACCTTACTGAGCAACTTGGGGCAAAATCTCGAGTTTAGATCAACTGAAAAGGAGAAGATGATCTTTGGTGATTAGATGCTTTCTTTGCAAAGGAGAAAAGAGTTGATCACATTCTCTAGCATTGTGACAAAGCAAGAGTTCTATAAAAGTTGGCATTCTCTTCATTTGGGATAGCATGAGAAATATCTTCATCAGTAAGAGGAACTCTTATAGGTTGGCATAGATCTTTTGAGGGGAAAAAAAAGGAAGAAGGTTGGAAGGTTGTCCCTTTATGTGTGTGTTTTGGACATTATGAAAGGAGAGAAATTGGAGATTGCTTGAAAGTGTGAGAATTTCGATCAAGCACTAAAATCCTTGTTTGTTTGTAATCTTTTGTTGTAGGTTAGGAGGTATATAGATGAGAATTCCACATCCATGGCAGAGTTTGTAGATCGGTTGGGGACTAGGTAAAGGGGGAAGGGGGTTTTGTTGCCCCCTTTTTCTTTTTTCTATTTGCTTTTTGGCATCCTTCATATACAACCTATGTACTCTGGTGCACTTTTTTGCTAGGCATTGTTACTATATTTTTTGCTTATCTATGGAAAAAATACAAACCAAAACATTATTGGTGCTTCTTTAAGTAAACCCAATGACATCCAATTGTCAAATTACTATGGTTTTAGTGTAGTGGATTGCGAGATCCATCTGCCTAAATTTCATGAAATGCAGCTTGAGAATTGGTAACTAGATCCTATCAGGAGCATTGAGATCTGAATGCTGCCATTAAAAAGGTCCACTTGTAACATGGGCAGGATAATGATCCAGCTTTTCTCCATTAACTGATCAATTTTAAATGCAAGTATAAATAGATACAATTCTGGCAAAAGACCTTGAGAAAATATGGCCCCCTGATTCTACAGCAACCTGGCCTGTTGATATCTTCCAATCCAAGTAGAATCTGTTGGATTTTTAGCCGATCCACTACAGGGTCAATGTTATTAAATGGGTCAATTAAACAGAAGTCTGGGTGATGTTCCATATACCTGTACAAGAATCAATACCCATTAGAAAAATCTTACATTATCAATTAAAATAAAGTTAAAGAAGATATATAGATATTCATCCTTTCAATACTTTCATCTAAATTTTTGTTTGTGGGATTTCAAATTTCTGCATCAATTACATTGCTGCTTGATGTTCAACATGCTTCATAAACAATATCAAATGGGGTGCTTATCCAAGAAAAAGAAGACTCAAAGAGCGAATTATGCAATAGGAACTGGCATTATAAATGCAATGAATAGTCCAGGATATGATTATAACAATGTGCAATTATAAATGCAATGAATAGTCCAGTATAGAATTATAACAATGTGCAAAAACTATAGCACAAGAGGTAAATGTAACCCATGAACCAATTTATAAGGACAGGAACACAGACAGTTATAGTGATTAAGACGAATTCAAGGCATGTAACACATCACCAAACAACTAAAAGCAATATAACTACAAAAAGTAAGAAACATGAGCTTTGGAGCCTGATAGAAATATGAGGTGAGACATGTGTTGGCCTCTGAAAAGGAAAAGAAGGGTTGGCACAGGAAGTGGAGACTTATCATACTCAATGATGTTTGTCAATGAGTTCCTAAGCAAATATGGACTTCTAAGAATTTGGCTTTCAATAACTTTGTTTAAACTTCATTTATTTCTCTAACAAACAAATGAGTTCATAATTCAGACATATATTTTGAAATTTAGAAAGGCGGAATAATTGACAAACAATTCTATATGAAAAACTTCATATAGTCTCATATATGATGGCATGTGACAACATTGGTAAAAGAAAACATGTCAATCCTGTTTTTTCTGAAACCATCCTTCATAAAGGATATAAGAACATTTTAAAAGATAAAGAAATTACATTCCCAATTCCAGCATGCCTCTGGTGTAAGTGATTCTGTTTGAGAGTTCTGAAGAACTGTTCAACTTGATGGACATGATTTCATCAGTTGCTTTGTGGAGTACCACATCAACTTCTTGCAGTTGAGATGATATAGGGAGTGCAAATGTGAGGGGCATAAATATCAACCCGTTTTGAGAAGGATACATGGGGAATGCACCTCTCTGCCAAAATAAAAAGGACACTATATAAGCTCAAACTATATTATGAAAAGATTGTATAAATTGTAGTTATTGCTTACAAATTTTTAGTGTTGTATTCATATTCCTGACAAAATGAGTAGTCATTGAATCTAAAAGGTGTTTTCCAAAAGAACAAGACACTATACAGCAGCTAAAGTCGCATAAAATTCTTTGAATGACATTCGTACTGGGTCCTGTTCTAAGTCTCGCCTAAGTGAGGCCCTTTTAGTGGGAAGTATTACAATTTTATATTGGACCACATGCCTATAGCTTCATAAAACCATCTTACAGTTGATAATTCCTTTTCTAGTGCACTGACAGCTTTCTTTTCTATATAAAGCCTAACCTTAGAAAAATCTTCTTCACGAGATGGCTTCATGATGTAACCAACTGTCACAACATCATTGCTTATGTCCTGTGGCAATGAGATGCATAAAAAATGTCATTTACATAAACAATTTCACTTCAGAGAACATGAAATCATTCACAAAAGACCCTTGATATTGTACTTATAAATAGTGAAGAAAATCCCAAACGTAATTCACCCCAAAAATAACAAATAATATGGAGCATGGACACAATCAATGCATAATATCACCATGCAAACCACAAGATTTAAATTTCATATTTATCGTGTAACCTCAGGCAACGACCACCAGAAACCTAGTCATATTTTGCACAAGAAAGCAGGGGGCTAATGATTAGACATTTCAGCCTAAATGCTTCCACACCCTATTTAATCCAAGATCAAACACAGCCTATTGACCTAAAACCCTTCTCAGGAACATTAAGCAATGTGTTCTAGCTACTACAAGAGAATAAAACAGACCCAAACCCTGCAATTGTATAATAAAAATTTTACAAACTACCCACATGGAAAAGAAAATTAGAATTCCTAGTCTTTGTATCACATTCATCTATCTAATTAAGGATGCCACCTATGTAGTTGGCGTGGATGAAGAAACTTCAATCACACTTGCCCCAAGTCACCCTTAAACCAATCTAGCAAAGTTGACATAAGCAAATATTTTCTCTTTCCTGTAATCCTCAAAATTTCAAGGTAAGATGTTCATTTTTATGTTCACATATGACTCTGCCTCTCATCTCTCATTTGTAAACATATGACCATATTTAACACTCCTCAATTTATAAGACAATGGGCCATGTCGACACAATGAACTATATCAGTGAAGAAAGGTTTTTTCCTTGATTTGAAGCAAGGCCCTGCATTGATTATTGAAGCTAACAGCCTAAGAATCATAGCCAACCTATATCTGATACAACTATAATCCACCACTGGATCAGCAATGAGCTCTATTGCTGAGGTGAAACTCTTAAGACCTGCATAAAAGGTTTCTGGAAAACAATCCTACCCCACACCCAACATAGCTCTCAACACAAGTACTTCACCCATTTTGAGGTTTTTAGCAACTCAGCTCATGAAATGACGACTCAAAAAGAATCACTAAACATGGAATTTGTAGAAAGATAATTGAAAAATGCAACTCTTAAATCTGAAAGCATATAATGGAAGCGATTTGAAGATAGTGATAATCAATCGCAACCTTTTTATTCAGGCGGCAAATAGTCAAAGGTAACTCTTCTAGTTTATTGATATAGAACATGCTTGAATCTTCACTTGCAGGACCACCATCAACATCTGCAAGGAATAGGAAGCTCAGTTTCATCGACCAACAGAAGTTCGAGCACCAAAAAGCCAAGGTCTATCAATGTTTTTCCCCAACTAAATATCATATAGTAGGAGGCATTATAAAATGAAGTACCAAAGAATTGATAATACAGGTTGGAACAAGGTACACAAAAAGAACTTTATGCATTATGAACAAGGAAGGAGGTGGTGCGCACCATCTTTTGATTCTTGCCCAGTAGATCCTGTGAAATGAAAATCAAGACAATTAGATGGTCACAAGCATTCTTATTTATACCCAAAAAAAAGTATAATCTTGCATTGGCAAAACAAAATAAACAGATTTGAAGGGTTATGATTGCCCAATCAACTATCACTTTCACTGGAATGGAAAACTAACTTAAGCCACCATTTAGAGAACCTAAAATCTTGATATCTGATCCAACAATTTCTTCTGAAGGGCATCTCATATGGGCAGTAAGTCCTTGTATATGTACCATGAGTACATTGCTGGACCACTATGCTCTCTACTAAGTACATAAAAGAGGAACCACTTCCTCTTCTGATTTTGATAAAGGAAAGTGAAAGAGTAAGAGATAGAGAGAGCGGAAGATGAGAAGAGGAGGAGGGCCAAAGGGAACAGAGAGATATACATGTCATCTTCTGGTTTTGATAAGAGAACGTCAGAGCATAGGAGGTGGAGAAAGCAGGAGATAAGAAGGAGAAGGGGACCAGGAAAAAGGAAGGGAAGAAAAACAGGGCTTTGGGAGAGAGAGAGAGAGAGCTGTGCATAGCATTGGAGATGGAGAATACAAGGGAGGAGAAGTGGGCGAAAGGGGCAGAGGCAGTTTCTGTTTGAGGTTAGGCCATGTTGAAGCCAAACATTTTGCATTAAGCTGGCTGGCCTTGGAGCACTTTTACAACCCTAATAAGATCATCTGATCAAGTTACCATCTGATCTAACAGATCTCCAAGGTGGAATTTAAACAAAGACAAGGCATATGCTACAGCTGCATGCCATTTTTCAGAATATGAAGGCCAACCAAGAGAATTAAAGAAGTCAAATAAGGGGCATGACAACATGACATAGGATGGTTAACATGGTGAAGCTATATTGGAGGATGTCAGGTAAAGAGATAGAAAAACAACTACAATTTCCCCCTTCTAAATCCTACTATCACAATTTAGACCTATAAAGTCCTCAATCCCAAAGAGAATAGAAGCAAGTAGCTTCCAGCTTGGTCCTAGAAATGGGCACTAAGCTTATATGTGGTTGGCAGGATATCCTTTTTCCTTTTAAGTTTGTGCATGTGTGTCACTGAGGTGGAGGAGTGTGCAAGAAGGGCAGAGGAAGTTCTCAAATCAGGGCTACACCAGGTTTAAGCCCAAACATTTTGTGCTAGCCCAATGGGACTTGGAGCTTTTTCACACACCTAGTTATATCATCTGATCAAGTTACCATCTGATTCAACAGATCTCTAAGATGGAACTTAAGAGAGGACGATGACGACACATCTTGGAATACAAATGCCAACTAAGAGAACTTAGAAGAAGTGGAAGAAAAGGTGCAGCAGAGTAACATACGGAGGTTAACTCAGCGAAGCTAGGTTGGAGCAGGTCAAATAGAGAGAGTGGAAAACCACAATCTAAACCTACAGATTTCCAATTAGTATCCAAACTAGCACAATCTGCGTGTATAGAGTCCCCATCCACATCCAATCTCAAAGAGAATTGAGACAAATCACTTTCAACTTTGCTTCGGGATATCGACACAGGTTTTGTAGTAGTTGGTAGGGTATCCTACTTTATGTCTTAAGACTTCATTCTTTTCAATATGAAATGAAACTTTAATGATGAAGAATTGGATATCAACAAGGATGAATACCAAGGAACAAAAAACTAAGTTGCTAAGGCTATGTACAACTTAACCACCCAAACAACAATTAGGAACTATGTCTCCTCTAAACTCCTCCAGAATCGCAGCTCCTCTCCTGGTTAAGGAATCCCCTTTGATAATTGCTTTCTAGCAATCCACCTCAGCTACAAACACAAACTCAAGAAAAATATCCTTAATCTCCCTCATCAAATACCATATCACCATGAGCCCAGGACCCTCTGTTCCATCTACAAGATAACAGCAGAAGAGTCAATCTAAATGATATGCCCATAAAACCTTTATCGGTAGCTTCACTAAAACTTTGCAAAACCACCTGAATCTCTGCTTCAATCTTAAAGCCAATCTCAGCAAGTATCAAGAAGGAGAAGATAATAATGCCATTGTGATTCCTAATAATCCTAGTACGCTTTGCTGAACTGAACTCCCTTGACCAAATTCATGAAAATTGACTTCAGCTTCTTGGTGGTGGTGTTGGGGGGTATCCAACTCAAAAGTCTCCTGCACTGCAAACCATAGACACAAACATGAATCAAAACAAAGTCAACTTCAAAGGAATACTGTAGAACCCTGTGGTAATTAACACCCAAACATAGAACATCATCCTCTCCCATATATCTACACCATTGCATCCTTGACTCTCTTGCTCTATCCAAAGAACAAGGTTCAATCACCATAATCAACTATGCTTCTCTATGGGCCATTCCATCAAAACCAACTGAAAAAAACAGCTACTGCCAAAGGCTAAATCTTGGATCAGGCTTTGGCCATCTCATCTATAAACATATTGGTGCCTGGTGAGAATAGGTCAAGCCTTTTATGGCATTTGACATTAGCATCATTGGGGTGACCCATCCTAGGGCTTAAGAGCGGCATTATACCCCAACAATTCCTCACCCAACATGATACTCCCGTGACTTGAACCCATGATCCTTAACTCTAATACCAATTCTTAGATCAAGCTTTGACCATCTCATCTGAAAACCAATTAGTGTCCCATGAGGACAGGTCAAGCCTTTGATAACATTCGACATCACCATCATTTGGGTGATACATCCCCGAGCTAAAGAGTGACATTGATGCACCCCAAAACTAAAAAGCACTAGAAAATGCAAAATAGGAACAACACATAATAAGATTTTCTCCTCTCTAAAGGTATACATTAGTACTAACCTTGGCATTACCAAGAGAAGGACTTAACTTTATAAAGAACCTTAGCCTTCCAAAATAACCTCCTTGAAGGAAACGGAGAAGAACCCATCCTCTCCCATCAACCCTTGGAAAAACAATTTAAAAGAGAAGTGAACAATTTTCAAATGCCAGCTTGACTCCCCAGGTAAAGAGTCAAAGAGGTAACATTCAGAAAGTCATTGATGGAGGGTTAGATGTCATCTACCTTCCCTAAGGTTACTCTAGAAGTAAAAATTTAAAAAAACATGGGGTTCACACAAATGAAAAATTGATGACAGGGGCTCCTGTAGGAGTAGTCTGAAAAGATGCAGGTACAAAGTATCCAAGGTGCTATCTTCCCAGCAGAAATCCTTCTAACAGCAAACCCTAGACCTCTTACTAACATATCCTGTGAAATGGCTTCCCAAGGATGCCTCTGGGTGTCCCTTAAAGCAATCTTGGCACCCAATCCATCATACTAACCATATAAGTCTCATTAACAGACTATTGATGCCTTCTAAAAGACTCAAACTCCATGTGTTGTGTGTGTGTCCTAACATAAAACCATATATCCCCCTAATTTCCATTTTCCGTGGTGGGAAAAAGGTTAGTGGCACTTACTTAGAATGACAAGCAGCCAACCATGAGTCCTTAGTTTAAGAAGGAGGTCATCATTGTTGTCAGAAACTAAATACAAAATGCTCCCTCCAATGTCACCCCAAGCTAGTTGAATTTCATTTAAAGCATCAATTGTGGAAGATTCATCCAATACAAAGCAATCAAAAGAGTATTGTACAGCTACCCCTTGAAGAAGACTTGCCTACAAGCATGAAGATACAATTGTCAATCAGAGTATATCATCAGTCATAAAATAAATCAGCAACATCAATACATTGGCTAATCCGTTTTCTTTCTAAAATATCTCCAAGAATTTCCCAACTATTTCCATCACCATTTATGTTACTTTCTAAAGGCTCTCTTCCTTGGATAACCAGAAATCACCAAACCTTAAGCTGAAGATAAGGCAAAAACAACCACAGTGCAAGTAAACTGATATTTCTGGTTAATAATTTTATCCTTTAAGAAACATCAATACCAAGGCATCCACAACGAGTTCTCTCCCATAAATCCATTTTTTCTTTAAAAGCTTCAGTAAAATAATTCCATGCTACAGGCTGTGGCATCAAAACAAGATTGGAAATACTGCAGTATCAACCAAAAACACTAGAAAGGAAGTTCTTGCAAACTAAAACTATGGAGAGGAATTTACAAATTCAAAGGACTCAACAATAAATTTATTTAAAACACACAAATGAGCAATAAACAAGGATGCAAGCAACACCTTCAGATATTGAGCAAGTTAGAAACTGATATTACAAGTATTAGGATTGCACAAATGGAAGATGAAAATCCTACTGTCGGTTAAATGGTAAGTGAGAAGTTGAATTTAAAGTGTCATATATTTCTTGGTTATCCGATTGAAAGAAAGAAACAAGATGAGGTTATTTTATTTCGACATAGAAGTATTTCATATAATATAATTCCCTCCCATAACTCAAATAATACAAGGACAACAACCTTTTGAGCTGAAAGATCATGTCTGTAAGAAATTTCCTGCAAAATGAAGTACATTATGCAAGTCAGTGTAATATAATAAAACAAGAAAATGATAAAGAAAAATTGGGTAAATAACATCCTCATATCTATATATATGAAAAAGAAGTACATTTCTTAGTGTTTCCACACTATCACATACAAAATATAATCTATGGCAAAAAAATGTAGTTCTGTTTCCACTAAACAACCACATAAATAAATATTTGAACTCTTTTTCCCTTTAATAAAATTGATTGATTCCATATTTCATATGAAATGGTCCCATAAATAACCAAATTTAAAAATATTTTGAAGAAAAAAACGACTTTTCTTCAAAAATCAACCATTTCTAAATACCCATTTTAAAAACGGAAGACCCATTTGGTGAGTAACAAAAAGGAAAGCCTGAAAACATTGATTGAAGCTAGATTAATAAATAAATAAAAAAAGTAAAAAACACGTTTTTCTTCCAAAATCAACTAATTCTCTGAAAAACAAAAGACGCCCATTTTAAAAACGCAAAACCCACATGGTTGGTAAGAAAAGGAGGAAACCCGAACACATTGATTGAAAATAGTCCCGTAACCAAGCAAATTCAAATTTAAAGGAAAAAAAAGGACGATTTTCCTTCAAAATCAACCATTTCTCTGAAAAACACCAGACACCCATTTGAAAACAAGGAAAACCCATTTGATTGGCAAGAAAATGGGGAAAATAAGTGAAAAGAAAAGAAAGGACAATTTGGCCTTATAGGATTTAATGTGGAATTGATGAGAATTACCGTGGGGATGGTGGAATGGCGAAGCTTACGGAGGAGATATTCGGCTGCAGGTAATAGAGAATCTTTTCCGTTAGGGTCTTCGCAGCCGAATAGAACCGACTCGTCCAACACGATTCTCCGAACGCCACCACCCATTCTCCCTCCGTGTGTGTCGCCGGAGAAGGGAAAGAGATTAGTGAAGCTACACACGACTTTGAAGCGCGTATTGCTGTTTTACCAAATAATGAAATTATTCCATGAACTGATGAAAGTGAACTTTAAAAATGGAAAATAATAAATTTTATTTTACTCTTTTTTTATCAGCATTTTTATTTATTTATTTTATTAACGAATAAAATTCCAATTTCATTAACGATATTTTGGAGATGATAAAAATGAAAATTAAATTCCAATTTTGAAGTAATAAATAATAAAAAAATGAGAATGTTTAACGAAAATATGTGAATTGTAAATTCTCCTAAAAACAAATAAAAAATAGAAAAAAAAATGCTACTGAATTTAAACTATTTAAAATGTGCAATGAAATCTGGGTCATAAATAAATTAAGACTTAAGTATGAATAAAATATAACATAATGAGATCATACATAAATTACAAAAAATTATAATATTAGATACCTTTTCAATATGGACCCAAAAAATAATATTTAATCCTATAAGTGGACACCTCTTGAAATAGTCTGTGGTAAAATTTGTGAAGTACTTTGAATTTCATAAACCCAATTTTGGGAATTTTACAAATTTATCTTAAAGTGATTTTAGAAAATATTTTTAATCTAAAAAATAATTTAAGTGCGATAAAATTTAAGCAACATTTCTAAAAGTTTGAAAAATCACTTGAAAAAACACTCATAGTGTTTTTTAAAAAAACATTAATCAATTTGATAATAATTATAGGAAGCGCATCTAATATTTTTAGCACTTAAAATTTTTTATCTTTTAATAGATGAATCTTTTGAAAACACTTATAGAAAAACACTTTTAAAACCCATTTAACAGTAATTTTATAAAATGTGTCCAAACTTTTTAACACTTAAAAATACCTATAATTTAAGTGTTAAAAATGCTGGAAACATTTTAGATTGTGTTTTCAAACTTTTTAACACTTAAAATTTATATTATTTAAGTGTTAGAAACGTTTTTTAAAATCACTATTAAATGCGCTTTTACCATAAACACTTCAAATAGAAACTATCATATGCATCATAAAAGTACATTTGATAATAATTTTATAAAGTATTTTTAACGTTTCTAATACTTTAATTTTTTTTTCAAGTAGTAAAAATGCTAAAACAATTGTTAAACATATTCTAAATATATATATATATATTTTTAAAAAACACTTATGAGATAGGATAAATTTTTTAAAATACTAAAAGTACTTTCCAAAATTATTGTAAAACACATTCTAAAACTCTTTTTAAAATCAATCAAAATTTTGTTTTATATAACAAAACCAATTCTGACAATATTGATTTTAAATTAATTGAAAAAACAAAATTAAAACCATAGTTGATGATATTGTGTGGACCCCGCATTTCGTTGGATGAGTTCCCACTCGATGGCGAAACTCGTTTTTGTTTTATTTGATGAAATTTGATTTTTAGAAAAAAGACTTGGAGTCGCCACTTATTTTTGTTTTATTTTTAAAGGGTAAACAAAATAAGAAAGAAAAACCCTAAGTGTGATTCCTTATTTTGGAAAAGGTGGTCTGTGAAAAACAGGATCGGGTTCGGGGGTCAGGTTACTTATCGAGAAAGTACGGTAAAAACCGTAGCACCCTTCTAAGTCCCTAAAATTGGGTCTCTACTAATAAAATGAAGCAATCATGACAATTGATGAGGGAATCAATGAATACTCAGAGTGATCATGCACATGTGAGAATTGGGACATGCATAGACAGCAATTAGAGGGAAAATGGGTACATACCTGGGCAACGATCCGCCATGCGCTATCAATAGAGGGGTTAGTGCACAATTTAGGAATAATTTTTAGCATGCATGTCAGAGAACAGGATAAATCAATCATGTATCATAATCAAATCGATCTATTAGTCAATCAATCGATCAGTCACATATGTGGGGCCCCCACCAAAACCCGTTTATTTTACATGAATTAATCCCATAAATTCCATTGTTTGGAATTACGAAAAATTCATTCATGCTTATTAAAAACAAGAGGAACAGAAGATTGTTTGAAGACCATAATGAAATTAAGCTATTTGAGAGAAAATCGGATTTTTGAAATTCATTTGAAAAATTGGAGTCTCGAAAGTTATTTAAAGAAAATTGGGATTTTAGAGTTTATTTGAAGATCGGACTTTCAGGAATTAAATGTGGGAATGAGAATTTTTAGAAATTAAATTTGAACGAGGTTGGAAACTTTGAAAATGATTTGAGAGTTCGGGATTTTAAATGAGGGGATAAGTGGATGGGTGAATAAGTAAAGGGATGGAATAATTAACAAAGTTTAGGTAAATAATTGCGAAATATGGAATTTTAGAGATTTGAAGATGTGAATTTAGAGATTGAAAACTTAAGAATTTATTTAAATATGAGATCTTTGGTATATGAATAATTGAATAAGCGAGTGGATGAGATAGCATTAATAACGAGAATAATCATTAAACGACGATATATGGACGACGGAGCTTTTGAGGTTGGAAATTAGATTTGGAAGTCGGGTTCTGATGAATTGAACTTTAACGATTAGATTAAATAGATAATATGGAATAATAATGCTACTTAATGGAAACAATATTTTAAACGAATAGAAAGTGAGTAGTGGAATTTTTAGGATTAAAAATTAAATTAGGACGTTGAATTTTTGAAGAGTTGGACCTTAAATAAATAAATAGATAGGGGATAAGAATTCTAACTACTGAAAATAACATTTAGGCGGATAATGGAATTTTTGGGATTGAAAGTTAAATTAGGACATGGAGTTTTCGAAAGATTGGACTTTAAATAGATATGAGATAATGATTCTAAATGATGAGGATAACATTTAAACGAATTGTATAATTTTTAGGATTGAAAAATTAAATTAAGACATGAGGTTTTTGAAGAATTAGATTTTAAATAACTAGATGAATATGAGATAATAACTCTAATGGATGAAGATGAGATTTGAACTAATTATTGAAGAATTAAATTAAGACATGGTTTCCTTGAAAGATTTAGACTTTAGATAACTATATAAATATGGGACAAATAATTCTAAATGATGAAAATGAGATTTGAACTAATTATTGAATAATTAAATTAAGACGCAGGATTTCCTTGAAAGATTTAGATTTTAAATAGTTAGATAAGTATATGATAATAGTCCTAATTGATGAAAACTAGATGCGTACGAAGTAATTATAATAATTAACAATCATAATGTTTAAACTAGTGAAAT